>NC_057803.1:399161838-399327764 GCF_018294505.1 Triticum aestivum
CGATCGAGATGGAGGGGGATCGAGATCGAGTGTCCATGAAATTTAAAAATATTCATGATAGTTCAAAAAGTGCCCATGAAATACAATCGAGAAATGAAGGCTACGATTTAAATACAATCGATCTTAGCTAGCTATCTGTTCACAATCTTCTTGCCCTTCTTTTTCGCAAATGGAGTTCTTCTGTGGAACGGACGTCCTTTAGGTAGGGTGGTCCTGCTTCTTCTTGTGGTGTATGCTGCTACTTCATCATCGTTGTCATGTTCGATCCTCGGGTCGCCGTACTTGTCGAAGTCTTGCTCATTGGCTAATCCATCCATTCTGATGATCTTCCTTTTGCCTCTCCTCACGACAATATGACTGGGCTTTGACGGGTCGGTAATGAAGAAGGATTGGTCCACTTGGGAAGCCAGTACCCATGGCTCATTTTTCGTGGTGACGTTTGCGCCCGCGGTCTTGGATTTGGCTTCGGGTATAACCATGGTGGTGAAATACCGGTCTTCTTTTAGGACGCTCTTGGCCCATCTGACACAGAACATCGGGACCTTCTCTCCAGCGTAGCTCAGCTCCCAGATCTCCTCGATCCTTCTGTAGTATCTGTCCTTGTTGTTACCGGTGTAGGATTCCATCGTTACCCCGGAGTTCTGATAACCATCGCTCTTCATGTCCTTGGCCTTGGTGTAGAATGTGTAGCCGTTGATATCGTACGCCTCATAGGTCATCAGGTTGTGCTCGGCGCCCTGTGACAAGGCGAATATGAGTTGTTCTTCCGCGGAAGAATCCTCATGTAAAGGGTACGACAGAAGCTTCTGCTTGAACAAATGCGTGAAACATGAGTTGTGCTCTTTGAGTATATCTCCGTCCGTCCTCTGTTAGCCTCGGTCATTGTACGTCTTCTTAATAAAGGTTTTGTGCTCTACCACCCAAGGATCGACCACGTCTATGTGTTGTAGCTCGACTAGGTTTGCTCTTTCAAAGTCGGCGAGTCAACCCTCGAAGTCGACATGCATTTCGCGGCGACCCTCACTGTCCGACATGTGATTCACTTCGTTTATGGGGAAATGTCACGCGGTGACATCCGGAGTCCTACCTAGCCTGCTACAGCCCGGGTTCCCTGAGTCCTATTAGCCCAGTGCTACAGCCCGGATTCATACGTGTTGACCGACATGCTCGTGGTTGATTCATGTATGCCTGTCCCTATAAGTTAGTGCCACTTTGGGTTCACGACTAGTCATGTAGGCCTGGGTTCTCTGTCATATGGATGCTAGCGACACTATCATATACGTGAGCCAAAAGGCGCAAATGGTCCCGGGCCAGGTAAGGTGGCACCCGTGGGAATACCGTGCGTGAGGCCACAAAGTGATATGAAGTGTTACATGCTAGATCGGTGTGACTTAGGATCGGGGTCCCGATAGTGTTGGTATCAGAGCCTGACTGACTGTAGGATTACCAAGCCAAACTGGTCGAAGTTGAGTCTAGAAATGCTTTAGTTATATAAGGGAATTGATTGTGGAAGGGAACGTAAGGCTCTTTTTACTCCTTTACCTCATGTCATTCTTTCTGAGTCAGCCTCTTCTTTTCTACGAGGGTTAAGGCCTAGGCTTCTCCTCTATCTCTCAGGATGACGTGTTACTAAACCGTAAGGTCTTAGGATTGTTGGGTTGTGTCTCGTACAGTTCTACTACTTCCGTGTGTCCTCAGTTTGACCCAGAACCTTGATATTATGATGCTGATTGATTATGCTATTCCTTTGATGAATGTCTCAAAAATCCTTTTGAGCATTTACAGCCGTTATGCTGCCGAAATTGTCCCAGGATTTCAAGAGTTTCCAATGCTTTTGCATTACATTCCGCATCCTTATGTCGATGCTAATTCCATCCTTGTTTCCTTGGTTTCTATGCCAGGATGTCGTCTGCTAACCGAGGTTGAGTTGCTCATAGCAAGAACCACGGAGATGGTAGGGATGAGGATCCTCCTGACCAGCCTTTGATGACAGAGTTCTTGTTAGCATCCGAGAGGAACAAGCGTGAGACTAACCGCTTGCTAGCACAGATTGAGCAGAACACCGCACATCAGTGTAAGAAGTTGGTTTCCATCACTGACTTCATTGGTCTGAAACCACCCACCTTCCATCATTCCATTGAGCCACTCGATGCAGATGACTGGCTCCAGAGCATCACTCACAAGTTGCTTTCTGCGAACGTGGCTGAAGATGACAAGGTCACCTATGCTACCTATCACCTGGAAGGTCCTGCTAGTATTTGGTGGTAGAGCTATGAGGCTATGCTTCCAGCTGGTCAGTTTCCTACCTGGAGGGATTTCACCGAGGCTTTTCGTGAGCACCACATTCCTCAGGCTCTCATTGACCGCAAGAGGGAAGAGTTCTATAGTTTTACCCAGGGTAAGCTGCCTGTTGATGCTTACAGTAGAGAGTTTGGAAGCCTCGCCCGCTACGCTACAGAAGAAGTGTCCACGGACGCTAAGAAGCAGGCTAGGTTCTGGAAGGGTCTCAACCCTAAGTTGCGTGGTGATCTCCACCTGCATCATTGTGATACTTTCCAGGCTCTTGTGAACAAGGACATTAATGCAGAGACAGCTCAGCTCACTTACGAGGAGTCTCGTAAGCCCAACCGTGATCTGGGTTCTTCCTCCCGCTCTGGCTCTCAGAAGCTATGGATTTGGATTCCGAACTCAGCTCTTCCACCTGAATATGCACCGAGGCCATCCGATGTGGCGCCTCGCCCAACTCAGCAACGTGCTCCATCCAGGCCTATTACTGGACCACTTGCCAATGTAGGTCCACGTCCTACCTCGGGAACTTGCTTCACCTGCGGAGAACCAGGACACTACGCACGCGACTGCCCTTAGTCCAGTTATGCTCCACCCTAGTCTGAGAGGTCTGTTGGCCGTGAAAAGCCATCAGTCAAGATGATCAGTACCAAGCCAGCCTCCATTGAACGAGCATGTGTGCACCATGTCTCAGCTACAGAAGCTCAAGATGATCCCGACGTCGTACTGGGTATGCTTCTTATCAATTGTCACCCAGCTTCAGTTCTGTTCGATACTGGAGCATCCCACTCCTTCATATCCGAAGGTTACGCTCGGTTGCACGACATGTCATTTTGTGATATGCCAACTCCACTAATAATCCAGACTCCCGGTTCCAAATGGCAAACCTCCAAGGTAAGCCATGGTAATGAAATCTTTGTTGACAGACTGGTATTCCTTGCTTCTTTGATATCTCTCAAGTCTTCAGATATTAACATCATCTTGGGTATGGAATGGATGACAACTCATCATGCCAAGATCGATTGTTACACCAGATCTGTTCAACTTACACATCCATCTAGCAAAATAGTCATTGTCTCCACTAGAGTTGCAAGGCGTCAACTCTATTCTCTTAATGCCAGCCCTCTTCCAGACCTTGAAGATATTCCGGTAGTCCGTGACTTCCCGGATGTTTTTCCAGAAGAACTGCCAGGTGTCCCACCTGACAGAGATGTAGAGTTTGTCATAGAACTTATCCCAGGAACTGTTCCAATCTCTATGAGACCATACAAGATGGCACCTTTGGAGTTAGCCGAGCTTAAGAAACAACTTGATGAGTCCATGCAAAAGGGTTTCATCCGTCCCAGTTCTTCTCCTTGGGCTTGTCCTGTCCTCTTCGTCAAGAAGAAGGATGGTACGGATCGGATGGTTGTAGATCATCGTTCCGTTAATTTGGTCACGATAAAGAACAAGTATCCGCTCCCCAGGATCAATGACCTATATGATCAGCTCGCTGGATCCTCAGTCTTTTCCAAGATGGATTTGAGGTTAGGCTACCACCAAATCAAAATCAGAAACGGGGACATCCCCAAAACGGCCTTTGTCACTCGTTATGGTCAATACGAGTACACCGTGATGTCTTTCGGCCTAACCAATGCTCCAGCTACTTTCTCCCACTTCATGAACTTGATCTTTATGGAGTACTTAGATAAGTTCGTCGTGGTTTATCTCGATGATATTCTTATTTACTCGAAGAACGAGGAAGAGCATGCCGAACATCTTAGGCTTGTGTTAGAAAAACTCGGAGTGCACCGCCTTTATGCCAAGTTCTCCAAGTGTGAATTTTGGTTGCCAGAAGTGACCTATCTAGGCCACGTGATCTCCGGTAAGGGCATTGCTGTCAATCACGAGAGAGTCAAAGCCGTTCTCGATTGTATCACCTGTCAATCATGTGGATGAAACGGTCAAACATGTTAGGAGTATCCTTGGTCTAGCCAGTTATTGTCCCCGCTTCGTTGAAAACTTCTCCAAAGTGGCCAAACCCCTCACGTAGCTTCTCAAGAAAGATAAAAGGTTTGAGTGGACCCCACACTGTGAGCACAGTTTTCAGGAACTGAAAAGACGCCTGACTATTGCGCCCATACTCGTGCCACCAGATTTCACTAAAGACTTTGTTATCTATTGTGACGCTTTGCATCAAGGACTAGGTTGCGTTCTTATGCAGGATCATCATGTGATTGCCTATGCATCTCGACAGTTGCATCCACATGAGGAAAATTATCCTACACATGACCTGGAGCTTGCAGCCGTAGTCTATGCACTTAAGACTTGGCGACATTACCTTCTTGGTAACCATTGTGAAATTTACACTGACCATCAGAGTCTCAAGTATATATTCACCCAACTGGATCTGAATCTCAGACAGAGACGTTGGTTGGAGTTGATCTCGGATTATGACTTAGGAATCACCTACACCCCAGGCAAAGCCAATGTCATGGCTGATGCTTTAAGTCGTAAATCCTACTGCAACAACATCATGTTGCAACAATGTGAACCACCCCTCCATGAGGAATTCTATAAGCTTAACCTTCACATAGCTCCTCATGGTTCTCTTTCTACCTTGGTGGCGAAATCTACCCTTACGGATCAGATCATAGAGGCTCAAAAGCATGATACGGGAATCTCCTGGATCAAGAAGAATATTTCCAAGGGAGTTGCTGGCTGTTTCTCTATGGATGAACGAGATGTTGTTTACTTTGGAAACCGTTTGGTGGTTCCCAAATGTCAACAGATGCAGCAAATGATCCTTAAGGAGGCCCATGAATCCCCTCTCACGATTCATCCCGGTAGTACAAAGATGTATCAGGACCTACGCCAGAGGTTCTGGTGGACTAGGATGAAGAGAGAAATTGCTCAGTATATTGCCAACTGTGACGTTTCTCGTCGCGTTAAGGCAGAGCATCAAAGACCTGCTGGCACCCTTCAACCTTTAGCTATTCCCGAGTGGAAATGGGACAAAGTTGGTATGGACTTCATCACCGGCTTTCCTAGGACCAAGAAAGGAAATAATGCTATCTTCGTAGTCATTGATCGTCTCTCCAAAGTGGCTCACTTCCTACCTGTTCGAGAGAGTATCACTGCTAGTCAGCTCGCTGACTTATATATCTCCCGAATAGTGTCACTCCATGGTGTTCCACTAGAGATCAATTCAGACCGTGGCAGTCTTTTCACCTCTCATTTCTGGGAAAGCTTCCAGAATGCCATGGGCACCCATCTTTCTTTCAGTACCGCTTTCCACCCTCAGTCAAGTGGTCAGGTGGAAAGGGTCAACCAAATTCTCGAAGACATGCTTAGAGCTTGCGTTATCTCATTTGGTATCGATTGGGAGAAATGTCTTCCCTTTGCCGAGTTTTCTTATAACAATAGCTACCAATCCAGTCTTAAGAAAGCACCCTTCGAGATTCTGTATGGACGAAGATGTCGAACACCTTTGAACTGGTCAGAAACCGGTGAAAGACAACTCTTTGGACCGAATATGATCCAGGAGGCAGAAGGGAAAGTTCGCATCATTCGTGAGAATTTGAAAACAGCCCAATCTCGTCAAAAGAGCCAGTATGACCATCGTCATAAGGAAGTGGCTTATGAAGTTGGCGACAAGGCTTACCTTTGGGTTACTCCTTTGAAGGGTACCCATCGTTTCGGTATCAAGGGCAAGTTGGCTCCTCATTACATCGGTCCTTTTCGCATTCTCCCAAAACGAGGAGAGGTTGCCTACAAGTTGGAACTACCCCCACATCTTTCTTGAGTTCATGATGTCTTCCACGTCTCTCAACTCAGGCGTTGCTTCTCGGATCCCATCCGCGGAGTGGACCATGAAACGCTTGATCTCCAAGATAACCTCACTTATCGAGAGTACCCCATTCGTATTCTGGATCAAGCAGAGCGTGTCACTCGATGTCATAACATCAAGTTTCTCAAGGTTCAGTGGTCTCATCATGCCGAGAGAGAAGCTACTTGGGAGCGAGAAGATCGTCTTCGACTTGAGTACCCCGCTTTCTTTCCACAAACTCCTGAATCTCGGGACGAGATTTTTTCGAGTGGGGGCGAGTTGTCACATCCCTAGTTCTGGTATGGTCCTAGGCTTGCTTTGTGCATCATGCTTAAATTTCAAATGAAATTGAAATGGGGATGTTTCAAACCCTAGCACCAAAGCAAATTCAAATAGGTTCAACTTTAAAATGGATTTTCAATGAACCCAAAATGCTATTCAAAAATATTCATGCTCTTTGGATAATGTTGGGAACAACAACCAGAAGTGATGCACATTTTTGCTACACATTTTGCATTTTTGAATCAATGCATAAATATTTGATTTGGAGCTGTTTAAATTATATAAATATTTTAATGGCTCCAAAAATGTTGGGAATTGGTAAGGGCCTCTGGAATATTATTTGTAGATGCCACAAAAAATTTCAGCATTTATGAAAGTGTTTTAACATTTCTTTTGGATACAAAACAAATGTCAGAAATAGAAAAAGAAAATAGGAAAAGGAATTTACCTGACTTACCTGGCGCCCCACCACGGCCCAGCAGTGGCCCGGCCCAACTGGCCGTTGCCAGTCGTGTCCCTCGCCAGGAGGCAGCGGCGAAAGGGAGCACGGCGAGCGTGCATGCTCGCCAGGCAGCTGCATGTCGCCTCCTCTCCCTCCTCGGCGCTGTCCACCCCCAAGAGCTCCACCGAGCCCCCTGGTCTCTCTCCATTCTTCCCCGAGATCCTCCCCATCCTCTGCCTCGCTCTTCCCCTCTGTCCCGAGCGCATCGGAGAGCACCGCCGTGCGCCACCGCAACCACTGCCTTCCCCTCGCCTCTCCGATGTGCCCACGAGATCCGCCTTGTCGCCCTAGTCCTCTCCGCCGGGCCACGCGGCGCCGGACACCTCGAAGCATCGTCCCCGACCCCGTCATCCTCCTCGGGTCGCCGGAGATTCGCCTCGCCGCCCCGCTCGCTCCGACACCTCCCTGGCCCCGCCGTCAGCACCGGAAGAATCGCCATGAGCCACTGAATCGCTCCCCTCCGCCTTTTTCTTCACGCACGCCCTGTAGCCGCTGCCCCATGGCCGGCGAGCTCCGTGCCCCTGAGCCCCTCTGCTCCTGCTAGTTGCTCCGGCGGGCTCCTGTTGCCCTTTAGGTGATGCCTAGCACCCCCCGTTCGCTCGCCTCGAGCTGCCGCACCCCGCCCGTGCATAGCCGAGCTCCGGTAGCCGCCGCGAGGCCTGCTCCGGCGAGCTCCATCCACCCCACGGCCTCCCACCTGCTCTGTTAGATGCGTGCGAGCGCCAGTCACCCTCAGCACCCATCCGCGCGTCGAATGGACGCCGGAGCAGCGTTTCCGGCAAGCGTCCGCCGCGGTTTTGGTCATCGCCGGCCAAACTCCGGCGAGGCTGATGTGGCGTCTTAATTAGCGCTAATCCCACGGCCTAATCCCCCCTGAGACTGACAGTGGGCCCCAGAGCTAAGTCAAACCCTGGTCAGTGCGGGTTTGACCCGGGGTTAACCCCAGTGTCATTGACGTGTGGCCCCCACACGTCAAGTTTGACCTGGTCAGCCCTGCTGATGCCTCCGTGACGTCACGCTGACGCAGTAATTGATTTCTGGATTTTAAATAATTCAGAGAATTCTAGAAAATAGTTAAAACTTCTAAAATTTATAGTAATTCAACCGTAACTCCAAATTAAATAAATTATATATGAAAAATCATCAGAAAAATGCGAGGAATCCATTTATGCCAGTTTCATGCATGAAAAACCAACTTATACTTGCTGTATAAGTGAAAACGTAATAATGGCATGTTATATATTTAATTTGGGGTTTGCATATGAACCCTTGGTTCATATGGACTTCAACCAAATTGATGCTAGATGCGTTAGGGAAAATCATAGCATCTTTGAAATGTCATCTTCATGCATCATATTATTGCATATGGTTGTTTACTGATTGTCGACACCGTTCCCTCTCGATAGGTTCTACTCCGGAAGGTGTCCCGAGTACCTGTCTGAGGAGCAGTGCTTCTTCATCGATCTATCAGGCAAGCAACCCTCTTGAGCATTTCGATAAATCCCACTCTCTCACTCCTGCTCCTTATACTGCATTAGTACAACAATGATTCAAACTGCTACTTTCTGCTGCGGTAGTTGAACCCATTCCTCTGCATGACCTGTCATTGCCACAGTAAATAGTTGAAACCCACTAGCTTGAGTAGGAGTTGCTTGAACCTTGATGTGCCTACTCATCCATGCTTCATTTCTTAATGCCAGCTATCCTTAGAGTTGTGTCAGGTCTGATTCATCAGGAATGAATCAGAGTGGTGAACATGTCCTACCGGTAAAGGCTAAGTGTGTGAACACGTTTTGGTAAAGGTAGCGATGAGAGGCCATGTAGGAGTACATGGTGGGTTGTCTTATTGGAACCGTCCTTAAGCACTGAGTTCTGTGTATGTTATCCAAGTCCAGTTACTACCACACATTGGGTTTCGGTTATCCGGCCCCTCTCGGCTTATTAATCCACTTCATCTCTGTCCAGGAGTTGCAACTTGTTTCTGGCGTTTGTAGGTAGTGCTACTTGTCTACCAGGTGGTGTCCGACGGGACGGGCTTGGGACAGACTAGGCACCGTGGCACGGTGTACCAAGTGACACCCGGATGGTGGGCTTGGGAACCTTGCACACATCGTTTGGGGCCGTGAGCGACACCCCGGCCAGATCTCCTTGCGGATGGAACCCGAATAGGCGATAAACCTGGACAAGAGACTTGTGTGGTTAGTGAGGTCGTGGCCGACACCCTCGCCCGGCTTCCGCTTGAAGGTTGTCGAGGTACATGACGTGTACAAGGATATAAGTGGCGAGAGCGTGTGTGAAGAAGTACACCCCTGCAGGGTCAACATTATCTATTCGAATAGCCGTTTTCCTCGGATATGGAAACTTGGAGGACTTATGTAGTACATAGACAACTTGAAGTGGATACTCTAAAATCCACAAGATAAGCGTCAGTGCTATGGATGGCCTTCTCGTAGGGAGACGGGAACGGATCCATAGTGGAGTATTGATATGGTGAATATGTGGACTCGTGTGCGTCTTCTCACCTCAAAGAAGTTTCTGATACTCGTAGTATAGGTTAGCCACTAAGTCAAAGCTGGCTTGCTGCTGTTAAAACTCCACCGCCCCCTTTGTTGATAATGTTGCATATGTAGATAGTTCTGATGTAAGACTTGCTGAGTACCTTTGTACTCATGTTTGCTTATTTATGTTTTGCAGTTGGTTACGCTAGTGACTTCGACGAGTAGCTTGTATCCCAGCTACGATCTTGTACCCTTGGGAGGGTCGTGTATAGTCAGGCTTCTTAGTCTTTTCCTTTTGTAGTTGTCTGTACTCAGACATGTAATGCTTCCGTTGCTTGTATGCTCTGAATGATGGGTCATGAGACCCCTATTTTTATTGAATACTATGTGGCCCTTCTGGGCCATTAGCTATATGAGTTTGAGTTATGTTGTGATGCCATGTTGTACCGCACATACCTGCATGTCATGCGTACGTGTAACGTGTATTGCTATGTGTGGGATCCGACAACCTAGTTGTTTACCTCTGGTAGCCTCTCTTATGGGGAAATGTAGTCTTGTGCTTCCATGAGCCATAGTAGTCCGCTACAGCCCGGTTCACCGGAGTCCTGCTAGCCCAGCACTACTGCTCCGAAACAGTTGACTGGTCGACATGTTATTCACTTCATTCCTGTGTCTGTCCCTTCGGGGAAATGTCACGCGGTGACATCCGGAGTCCTGCCTAGCCTGCTACAGCCCGGGTTCCCGGAGTCCTGTCAGCCCAGTGCTACAGCCCAGATTCATACGTTTTTGACCGACATGCTCGTGGTTGATTCATGTATGCCTGTCCCTGTAAGTTAGTGCCACTTTGGGTTCACGACTTGTCATGTCGGCCTGGGTTCTCTGTCATATGGATGCAAGCGACGCTATCATATACGTGAGCCAAAAGGCACAAACGGTCCCGGGCCAGGTAAGGTGGCACCCGTGGGAATACCGTGCGTGAGGCTGCAAAGTGATATGAAGTGTTACATGCTAGATCGGTGTGACTTATTATCGGGGTCCCGACAGTATGCTAGTGGCAGTGACGGCCGACACCCCTCTCTCATCTCCCATTGTCAAAGTACGATAAAAGGCTTCAAACTTTGTTGTTCTAGGCTCAATTAAACTCCCGTCAGAAGGGATCATGCATACGTTATAAAAATTAGTATGTGGTATCTGACAGGTTTCAGCATATAAATTAAACTGCACCTCAGGAGGATTATTCCTAGGAAAGAAATTAAAACTTTGAACAAAGGTGTTTCTGAGGAGATGATACTATTCACATTCAGCTGCGATGAATTCGGTGAGGCCGGAAATAGCAACATATTGTGTAAACTCTTGCAGGATTCCAGCCTCTTCCATGAACGGGGTATGCGTCCATTCGCACGGCCGTACTTCCGCCAACCTCCGGGGGTGGAGATCACTATCAGACGACTCCCAATAACTCCCTTGGAGTTCTTCTTGGAACCAAACTTCCTAAAGATATTCATGTTTTTCCTATAAACAAAAATTCTGAAATTTTTAGTCCACAAAATTTTCTCAACAAAACTTCACAAAAATGATACCAACTACTCATAGGGATAAATAGAGGCCATAGCAAGCATTTAAACTACTTAGAACTCTAAGAATTCAACATGCAAGCTCATCTACAGCAGCACCAAGAGTAGCTAATTATTAAAAATACAAATAACTAAAACAAAAACTAATTGGACAAACGGTGGAGTCACATATTGAGCAACAATCCCCTAAAACAGTTTCGGAAATGGAGCTTTGAGCAAAGTGATCGAAATCCACGGGTTTGAGAGAAAGAACACGAGAGAGAGAGGGAGAGAGAGAGAGAGGGAGCAATGGACAATTTTTTCTGGTGGTAGGTGATGATGTGGTGTAAAGAGATACGTGAGGGGGCCCACGTGGGGACCATAACAAACTAGCGCGTGTCTGGGGGTCCTGGCACCAGGTCGGATTTTATAGTATCAGGGTTGAGGTCTGCGGGGCCACCAGGTAAGGACAACCCACCTAGGCGTGCTAGGAGGGCGGTGTGCGCTGGTGGGTTGTGGCCACCCAGGTGCCCCCCTCCGGTGGATTTTTGCTCCAGAAATTCTCTTTATTTATATAAAAATTCCGCGCAATGTTTCGTTCCATTCTAAGAACTTGTATTTGTGCACAAAAACAACACCATGGTAGTTCTGTTGAAAACAACCTCAGTCCGGGGTTAGTTTCATTCGAATCATGCAAATTAGAGTCCAAAACAATAGGAAAAGCATTAGGAAAAGTAGATACGTTGTAGACGTATCAACTCCCCCAAGATTAAACATTTGCTTGTCCTTAAGCAATTCAGTTGATAAACTGAAAATGAAAAATAAAAACTTTTGTCATCTCTTTTGCTCTTGTTTGCATCAATAAGCTTAATTCATAGTACTCCATTCTCTTTTTTGACTAATGTAGTACTTGTAGTAGTACTTTAAATAGGAGTATCCTTTGATTTTTCTCTTTGCATGCTAGACTTGATGCGTAGTAGCCGCTGTTGCTAGCACGTGCACATGCAGCTCGTCAGTAGCATCTTCAGGCTGTGACTCTAGGAGCTTCTTGCAGTACGTGGAAGTGAAATTCCACGGGTAATGCTCCTCGTAAGCCAAACAGTGATCCTTGCTCTGGAAATTTTAACCTTGTAACTGGTTTACTCCTGGTCTTCAAATCCGACATCCGATAGAAATTGCCTTCTCTTGCAGTTGTAACTATATAATCATTAGGGAAGAAACTGAGGCCATGGCGACGTAGCCCTCGTTTGTGCCCGGTGAGGCGACTTGTGGAATTCGTTGTTGTGGCGGCGGCATCGGCCGGCTTGGCAAAGGAGACGACGGGAGGGTCGCCAAGCGCAACGGCGAAGGCATGAGGACACCATTTTTTAAATCTCCCTTTTTGTTTTTCCTTCTCCAATCTTCCAATCAAATCCCCAATTTTTCTTTCTACAGATGGCAACTAACACGCAAGGGCGCAGAGGCTTTGGAAGCAAAATCAAGCAGGGGCAACGGGGGCACAAGCCACGGGAGTTGCAGGGCCAGCCACCCCGCCGACCCAACTTGGAGACCGGCCGGACTCCCGCACCGGCTTACAACGTCGTGGCTGGACTCCCGCAGGGGCAAGAATGCTTTCCAAGAAGACGGCTCAGAGGTGATTTGCAGGTAAAGCTCCGGCAATTCGATTTCTCGAACATCTCAGGTGGCCAGATGGCTTGACGCCATGGCGGCTCAGCGGCGGTGAGGGCAGCTCACGGCACAGACGACTCTCCCCTGTACACTCACCGCGCGGCAGCGGTTCGTAGCACAGAGGCCGAAAAGAACTGTGGCAGATGCAGAACGGCAGCAAAGCATGATCGGGTAGGCAACGTTGATTCCTCCTCCGGGTCGTGGCCCCTCTTCCACTTTTTTTAATGCGGCTGAGAAAGCCGACTTAGATTGGTTTCCTTTGTATAGCCACTTTTTGGAAGTGGTAATATGCCTTGGCAGACGCATCGGTTTGATGGTAAAAAACAAAAAGCTGGACTAGTTCCTTCACATGTCACCGTGGATATCAGAGTAGTAGTAGTTGATGACTTGATTTTTGGTCTTCACGTATAAAACAACAGCAGATTGGTGTTTGCCTCGGGACTTGATTCCCTCGTGAGAGGCTGCCACTATGGATGCTACATACCGTAGCAGTTGCAATGCGTCAGAATAGCAAGGATGACTGCGGCTATAACAACTCGTCGGAACCTGTGGTCGTACGATCGCTTGAACTTCAGTCGGCCTCGAAGTAGTAACGTGGCACACAAATCACCTCATGCAGAAAGTCTCATCTTGGACCCGGTGGATTAAGACGATGCGATGGCACCACACATAGATGGAACCCTAGATTCTTTTGATCTCAAACCTTCTCGATTACAAGGACCGCCCGGCCGACTCAATATGGAAATTTTGATGAGACTTGTCGTTTTGCCTAATACTTCATGAGCAGCCATAACTCGGAGTCAACAAGTGCTTCTTAAAACTTATATGATAAATCGCCCATAGCTGACGTGCTCTGTCAGCGAAAAAACTTCTGATTTCTATCCAATTTATGCAGCCACTCAAACTTTTTCAATCTTTATCGATGAACTTGGCGTTGATGTATATTCTGGACGTCTCTTCTTCAACGGAAAATTACGAACTCTCGATCCCTGAGAAAAATCCCTCCAAGAACTCAACACCACCGTGTGCAAGCCCCACGGCGGGCGCCAACTGTCGTGGAATCGTCACGACAGATGTCCTACTGTGAGGACTTAGTCGTGAGGCCAACGCATCTTTGTAGTAGCTTGAGAGGGGATGAGCGGAATCGAGAGACGCAACACAAGACAAGGATTTAGACAGCTTCGGGCCCCGGGAAACATCATCCGGTAATAGCCCTACATGAAATTTTTGGCTAGATCTCATTATACTCATGAGAGAGTCGCCGCATAAGCCGTCTCCCCCTTTATGTCTAGCCCTAGAGATTGTTTCTTGTTTCTCTTTGGGGAGCCCTGCCCCTCCTTATATATGTTGAAGGGCCGGGTTACATGTGGAGTCCTAGTAGGACTAGGACTACTCTATCCTTTCTCACAAGTTAAATTCAAGTCCGGGTCTTGCTTCCTCATAAAGGAAATATTTGTCATCCCTTTCCTCTTAAGCCGGCCCACCAGAGTATATGCTGGCCTGCTGGGCCTTGGGCTTTGTCGTCCGTCTGATCCGCCCGCCGGGTCTCCAGCGAGTCACAATGTCCAGGCGGGTTACATGTAAACCGCCATGTCCGGGCGGATCGCCAGTGAGTCGCCAAGCTCCAGCTAGGTCTCTGGTGAGTCGCTAAGCCCGACCGGGTCATGATTCCGACCGGGTCATACCGCGGGGTATATCCTCGACAGCCCCTGAGACACTGTCCGGTGTTCGAAAAGAAAAGCTGGACAAAGGATCAATCCTTTATTTTTTTGACTATGTACTGCAAGGCAACACCCTCACAGTATTTTATTAAACCAAAGAGCCAAAGTGTACAAAGTTACAAAGTTAAGAGAGAGGAGGAGATAGTAATACTTACAAAAGAAATGATTAGGGTAAGGAAGCTATCCAAGAGATTAGACTATTCCTATATTTACATTTGATTCTATGTGCTAAAAGAGAAATGTCATGCAAAAAATTCCTCCTCCATGCCCTGAAAAAAGGTGATTCATTCCTGAAGATCTTCCCATTTCTTTGTGTCCAAATATTCCAAGCGGAAGTGAATACTATCTCAGAGAAAAAAGGATGTCCAAAATCCCTCCTAGCATCAGAAGCCATGTCATAATACGCTGGCTAAAATTGCAAGCGAAGAAGAGATGTGTTCTGTCCTCATGTGATGCCAAGTGACATAGAACACAAGTATCATCCTGGATAATCCAATGCCGCCGCTGCATCATGTCTCTAGTGTTTAGGCGATCCATCAAAAGGAGAAACCCAAAAACCTTAAACTTCCGAGTACAAGAAGATTTCCAAATCCACCTGAATATGGGATCAACCACTGTGTCCGAAAAGCATGACAAGTAATAAATCCTGGACTGGTAGTCCCCAGACTTGGAAGGCCATTTCCAGACATCATTTTCCCCATCTTGAAGATTAACCATAGTAAGCAACGCCTAAAGTTGATTAAACTCCTCAAAGGCCTCAGCAGACAGTGGTAGATGGAGATTGTCAGTTGGGTTTGGTAGCTCCAGAATATCCTTGACTGTTAGAGTGTCATCGATCACAAAGGAGTGGAGTCTTGGAAACTGATGTTGCATGCTAACCGTATTGTTGCCAAGTTGCCAACGGTCAAGCCAGAAGATCACCGTATCCCCCGATCGAACTAGTGGAACTGCCAACTTGCAAAACTTATCATACAGCTCGAAAACATCCCTCCACCAAAAAGAACCGCAGCTTTGCGTGAATTGGGGGGGGGGGCGCAGAGGCGTAATAAGTGTCCCAAATAAGAGATACCCATGGTACATCCATCTTATTGAAGAACTTAAAAAGATGTTTGATGAGCAAGGCATCGTTTTGAATGCTCAAGTCCATAACTCCCAGACCACCAAAAGATTTAGGACGACATACCAAGTCCCAAGCTGCCAAAGATTGCCGGGGCGTATCCGTGTTCCCTTTCCACAAGCATTGCCGCATAATCCGCTCAATCTGCTTCAAGATACCCTGCGGTAGCGAAATGGTGCACAAGAAATATATTGGCATAGAACTAAGGACAGACTGTCAAAGTTGGAGCCGGCTTCCTTGATTCAAGAGACAAGAGGACGCATATAATCGTCTCTCAATACGATCCACCAAGGGCAACAAATCATAAATTGTTGGCCAGGAAGTTCCCATTGGTAGGCCCAGGTAAGTGAATGGCATGGAACCAACAACACATCCAAGTAAGGCAGCAACACACGTGCCCTCGTCATCAGTCATATTGATGGGTATCAAAGAGGACTTACTAAAATTCACCCTCAGTCCAGTTGATTTGGCAAAGACTTCAAGTATTTCATTGAATGCAATGAGCTGGCTATCAATAGCAGGAAGAACAATGAGTGTATCGTCAGCATATCATTTAGTTGGGATTGGCAAGGTGAGAATATTCCTGGAGCACATCTCATTTACAACCGATTGAAGTAAGTCCACAGCGATCACAAAGAGTAAGGGAGATAGCGGATCACCTTGGCGGACACCTGAACGATAGACAAAGTGGTTACCAGGCACTCCATTCAAAAGAACCGAAGAGGAGCCTGTGGACAGAATGCTGTCAATCCAACGTGTCCAACGATCATCAAATCCCTTACATTTCAAAATCCTAAGAATCAGCTCATGCTCAATGGTGTGAAACACCTTTGTGAAGTCAAGTTTAAGAAGAATAATAGGCCTCTTGGAAGCTTTGTATTGGTGAATGTATTCAAAACACCACACCAGACAGTCCTGTATGGATCGACACCGTAGAAAACCATATTGGTTGCGGTGGATACATTTGACGATCACACCCTGAAGACGATTTGCCAAGAGCTTGGTTAAGAACTTTAAACAAGTATTAGTCAAAGATATGGACCTAAAATCGCCAACATATTCAGGGCTTAGCTTCTTCGGAATGAGGGTGATAAGATATGTGTTGAGACACTCCAAATTACATTTTCCTTCATAGAATTCTTGCACAAGTTTCATAAAGTCCTCCTTCAAAATAGGCCAACATTTCTTTAAGAAAAGCCCAGTAAACCCGTCTGGTCCCGGAGCACGATCAGTAGGCATATTCTTAATTACCGTATCTACCTCAGAATCAGTGAACGGTAGAGACAACTCCTCTAGACCATCAATTCGGGTAATTAATGTGTCTAGATCAAAACCCATCTGAATGCCTTTTGATTGGCCCATTCGCTTATTAAAATCAGCACAGAACATTCCCGCCAACTCTTGATGATCCGTGACGACATCCCCCTCCACAGACTTGATCCAGGAGATAGTATTCCTACAGAATCTTTCCGTAGCCATGGCATGAAAGCTTTTTGAATTCTCTTCTCCAACTTTGATGTTTCTGATCGTGCAACGCTGCTTCCAATAGATAAATTGCCAATGTAAGATATCCTCAAGATGCAATTTAACAATTCTATGAAAATTGAACTCCAGCCAACTCAGAGGCCTAATTTCCTCTAGATTATCGAGGAAAATAATCACTTTATTACAATCAACAATTAAAGCTTTGACTGTGGACAGGTTTAAATGCCATTTCTTGAGAGCATATCGGAGGTACTTAAACTTAGCCGGAATTGTTAATGCAATTGACGATTTTACCACTGGCCTATTCCAAACTTCAGCAAAACAGTCAGCAAACCCGGGAAAATCCACCCAATAATTCTCAAAGCGGAAAACCTTTGCCTTGGGGATACAAGTGGCAATTGAGACCACGCACGACACATGGTCAGAGGCAGTGCATGCAAGTGGAAAAACCATTGTGTTGGGGTGGTTTGATGTCCAAGTAACCGAAGTGAAAAACCAATCTATCTGTTCTAGAAGCGGTGAGGTTTGCATATTCGACCAAGTATATTGACGCCCCTTGATTGGCAACTCAACAAGTCCCAAATGACCAATTATCTCATTAAACAAGAAGATATCGTTAACATCACCTCCCGGAAGATTGCAGTTCTCCAACGATCTCATGAAGTTGAAATCACCCAAAAGCAGCCAGTTCTGACCAAACCGAATATCAAGATTATATAACCATTGAACAAATTCATCACGAGCAGGGCCTTGACACGGGCCATAAACAGAGACTAGAGACCAAGTTTCCGAGGTATGTTTGGATTTAAACTCCATAATTATCCCATAGGATTTGGACTCGATTAAAGAACCTATGAAAAAGCATGAATTCCAAATGACCACCATCCCAGCAGACGCACCAGCCGAAGGTACATAAACAAAATTATCAAAACGCCTCGGGCAAAACTTCCTAATGAATCGCTGATCCATTTGCATGCTTTTAGTTTCCTGAAGACAGACAACAGAACAACCACTTTCATCGATGTTCTGCCTAACTGCAAGCTAACGCACTTCAGCATTGAGGCCACGAACATTCCAACATAGCACCTTCCATTCCTTAAATCTTGTCTGATTCATTACAAGCCAAAAGTAAAAGCATAGTAAATAGGCCACGCAATGACCTACACCGACCCACACAGCAGACAAGCATCACATAGTTCTGAACAAGAAAAGAAAGATAAATGGCGATTACGGTACGCCATAGACCAGAACCCTGGCTGCTGCTGGACTTGGCCGGATCAGCAACAAGCTTATCCGTAGAGATCTTCTCAGGTGCAATGCGAAGACGGGCGCCAATGCATTGAAGATTTGCAATAGCAGTTGGTGGTTGGACAGAATGACTATTCTCAGACTGGGAGTTGCTGGTCTTGCACTTCTTCAAAGTATGAGACTTCTTGGGGGAAATACCACCAGTTACTTTGCGGTAGCCATCACGGAGAGCGCTCAGACATGCACTGCGCTGAACCTTAGTATCAACAATAATTCTTGAGGCTTGAGACTTCCTCGCTCGCTTCAGAGATACCTCAGGCCTAGCAGAGAATTCAAAGGTTTCAGAAACTGGGTCATCCAGATCATCAAAGCAGAGAGCTCGAGCAACTGGCCTTTTAACAATAGCATTTGGCACATCCGGAGCAATGCTGACCGAGGAGTCAGGTGCAGGCAGGAGCTTAAGAGTGGAAACTGAGCCACTGCAGAGAGCTTCACAGGAATGCTTGTTGAGTATAGCACCTATGTCAGACTTGAAAACAAACTGAGGAATGTTTGAAGACCATATAAACGGCAACATCTTCTCGAAAGAACGCTGCCACTGCA
The DNA here is from genome assembly GCF_018294505.1 of Triticum aestivum. Classification (NCBI taxonomy): domain Eukaryota; kingdom Viridiplantae; phylum Streptophyta; class Magnoliopsida; order Poales; family Poaceae; genus Triticum; species Triticum aestivum. Next base: position 399,180,610 of record NC_057803.1, read on the forward strand.
TCACAGGTAACAAAACTGGTCCATAGATGGTGAGAACCTGCCCAATCATAAGAGGAGGTTGTTGTGCTCCCATTGGGGGCTGGAAGAGAGCCACCTCAACAGCATTGTCAACATTGTTAACTTAATCATCTAAAGGTTGCAGAACAATGGACTCATGGGACTGAATTTCTTGAACTTCCTCATGTTGCACATCTTCATGAACCACATCTTTGTTTTGCTGCTCATTGACTGGCTGTGGCACATCATTCCAACCCAGCTCAGGAAATTCTGGCATAACCCAGTTGTGGTTCTCAAAGTGTAAATTGCCAGGGAGAGGTTGCGGATTGCCATTGAAGGGCATGGGGTCTTCATCTGCTGGCAAAACGTCTGCAAAATCCGCTGACAGGATGTACATAGGTGCAGACCAAAACAACCTAGCACCACCAAAGTCTGCATATTCTCAGTAAGTCACAGAGCGAGGAACCAAAGTCGGCACCGGAAAAGACACATAAGCCAGCGAGCGGACAAGCATGGGGTCATCTTGATACCAATGATGAAATCTAACAAAGGTGCTAATTACGTCCGCAAGGTACTGTGTGCGCCTATAATCCAGTGGAACACCGAGCAACATAACCCATCCACGGCGAAAACCCTGCGTTGCTCTGTAATTTACTCCCTCATCATGCGGGATGAACCTAACAAATCTATCATTGCCCAGATTGAAAGGTGGATGATCCACGAGAGCTTGACGAGCCAGAGCACTACGGAAACAAAAAAGCCCAACTCCTTGTATCCAAGGTTGGGCATCCAGAACCGCTCTTCGCAGATCATTGACAACAAAGTTACTGACCATGTTTCGAAAGATGGCGACTTATTCAGGTAGAGGGGCTGGCTCGACGATGGCGATGGCATAGTCCTCATGCTGCCGATCTGGAGCCACCGCAGGCGTGAAGAAGGTACGGGGCAGGCGCAGCTCACCACCATCGATGATGTCGAAGCCTTGCGGGACAAAATCCATGGGATCCAACGCAAAGGTCGCCATTGCCGGTGCCAAAGAAGAGAAGCGCCGATTAGAAGTGGCGCAGTAGGGAGGCGATGCAGTGGGCGATGGGAGAGGTGGAGGAGGCGATGCAGACGGCGAGGAGGGACGTTGAGGCATTATGGGCGGTGGCTCTGCAGGCAGAGGTGGAATAGATGGGGTGGCAGGCTCGACGGGACTGGGCAGAGACCCAGCGGGACTAGCTATGGAGGGAATCGATGCATCCAGGATAGAAAAACCTGATGTCCGGCTGGAATCGCCAGATTTGATCCATGGGACCCACTTGTAAGCTAGTGAAGGAGTAGAATCCGAACAGCCCTTTGCCCTGTGTCCCAACCGAAAGCATCTATGGCAACGGACTCTGCTGGTGCACGCTTTGGTTAAATGAACCATGGATAAGCAATTCTGACATTTCCACACATTAAAAACCATGTCGTCAATAAATTCATTTAAATCAGCAGAATCTCCAGATAAATCTGTTGGTTGCAAATCAATATTTGCCTCGTTGCCAAAACCAGATGGAGATATATCAGACAAATCCATGTATGATAGGGCCGGGGAAACAACCTGGGCCATGGGAATCACCGGGTCTGTTGATTGGGCCGGGGAAGCATCTTGGGCCAGAATCGGAGCTGGTCCAACCAGCTCATCCCCATGCACATGCAGATTGACATCGAGAGTGGTTTGCTCTGCCACAGAAAACCCTGCCGAAGAAATCACATGAACGTTTACTGTTCCGAAAGTGATGTGTGGCTCGGCCACCATCCATCGGAGATCACTCCCCGGTGGTGGAGGCAAAATTACTCGTTCACGAGGAAGAACAATATACCAAGCATGAACAACATCATCAACCAGACCAGGCGAGGCGGGATAACTATACCCTTTGCAAACATTGTATTGCTAAAACGTTGCAAACAAAATTTTCTTTGTAGATCCAGAACCCGAACGCAAAGCGGACTTAGATGGTGGTTTGTGCATCGCGATCAAACCAAGAGAAGCACGCCTCTTAGAGGGACTGATTAAGATCCACTCAGCATCACATTCCTTCTTCCAAATTAGAAACTCACGTTTCCAATTAGGGCCACCATTGCCCCAAAGATGGAAGAAACATTTGAATTGCGGGCACGCAAAAGATCTCAATTGAAGAACAAGAAGGCCAACACGTTTGCATGAGACAATAAATGAGAATACCTTGCCTTTAATGAGTTGAACAGACAAATCAATTGCAGATCCTCCAATTGCAGATTCCAAAGCCGCGGCCACTGAATCATCATCAAGACAAAAATTGTGCCTGCTAAAAGACACGACCATAATACAATGGCCTGTGTCGTCCACGGGATGAATGCATTTCCCACAAGATCTAAAAACGTCCTCTACAAAAGCCATTCCTTTAGAAAAATCCAGATCCAGAGTTGATCCTCCATGATGACCCATGGGAGATGGGTATAGGGAGAAAGATCAAAGGACGCCGGAGATGATGCATGGAGATGGACCAAGATTTACTGGTTGGAGAGGGAGATCGCCGGAGAACCTAGTTCGCTGGTGGGAGGAGAGGTGGGAGGAGCCATTGTTCGCTGGGATTTCCCAGCTCCTATGTTTAACTAAATTGACTGAAATGAGTACGCAGGCGTCGCTGTTGGCTGCAGCCTCACATACTGTCGAGGTCTCCGAACTGAAGCAGAGACTAGAGCAGGCCGAGGGGGAGCTCGGCCAGGTGAGAAGGTAGCTCCAAGAAAAACAAGGTATGTGATAACCCATTATGTATTGAAAAAAGTAAAATGATATGCATTTGACCAAAGTGTCATGATATGTACATTATTGATGACCGAGGTCGAGGCCCTGAGAGAGGCCCGTGTCGAAGCCGAGGGGAAGGCTGTCAGAGAGCAGGCCTCCCGTAAGAGGCTTAAGGCTCGGGTCAACGAAGTCCAACAGGAGCTCTAGGATGCAGTGAGGAAGTACGAGACCCTCGAGGGAGATGTTTCGGATCTAGAGATCGAACTCTCCCAGGCTCATCAAAGCATGAAAGAGGCCCGAGTTGAAGCCCATGGTGCCCTCCAAGAGATCCAAGAGGCCAGGAAGATCACGGAGGGTAAGGCGTTTAGTATGCAAAGCAAATATATTAAGAAGTATTTCTTACTAACCCGGATTCGGAGTTCTGCAGGAGCCTTCGGAGATCTACCGTGCAGTGTGTCCGACGCCACGGAGTTCTTCCAAGCCGAAGTAGGGAGATCCACAGAGAAATTGTTCTACTCAAAGTATCTTGCGGCAGAGCATCGCGTGCCCTTCACCGATCAGCTGAAACAGCTAGTGGAGCTGCATAGGGTGGACGAACTGGCCATGAAGGATTTGATAATCTGGTTGTGGCCAGCCGAAGCTATGCCCAACAGCTACTTCAGACTCGTGAAGTGGCTAGTGAACGCATGTCCTTGGCTGGACGTCGTCAAGCGATCGGCCTGCATTGAAGGTGCGCGCATGGCCTTTGCTCGCTGCAAGATGTGGTGGGCGAAGATGGATGCCGTTGAGCTGACCAAGGGGCCGCCGAAGGGCAAGGAGCACCGCACGCCCGAGCGCTATTTTGCAGATGTCCTAGAGGGGTCTCTCATTATAGCAACGCAGTGTTCGTATGATATTATCTTTGAATGAATGTATTCAAGTTCCTTCTACTTTGTATAATAGAACAAAGTGGGTTTGTGATATAATGCTTGTTATGTTTTTAAATTTTACCTCCTGTGTGGTCGTGTTGTATGAAATCTGAGGGTTAACCAGTCGTCGGCTTCTGGCCCCATGTAGGTAGTACGGAGGTGTTCACGATGGAATCTAAACAATCTTGATCCAATTATATGGTCCTTGAAGGAGTTCTTTAGCGCAACGAACCAGGAAACCAGACTATGCGGCTTTAACGCCCTCACTTAGCCATAGGAGTTCGATAATAAAAACATGGGCGCAGCCCCTAGTATCTGAACTAGAGTGCTAGAAGTGTCTGATCGGGAAGTAACGATCCTTCGCGTAACACGGAAGAAATCTCCAACGATTTGCAACCTCCGAACAGCTGACCGGCTCTCGCCGCATCATGATAGGCAGTTTTTGGCTTTCTCTACTGAGGTGCTCCTTTGGATAAACCAAGGCACAATCGCATTAGTTCTCCCTTTACTACCTTAGCCGACATAGCGGAACGTAAGGTAACAAGCACAGGAGCCAGGCAACCCAACTATTGACCAAAGACATGATTCGGAGCCAATGCATATAATGCTAAATTTGGGGTGCCGAACAATACTTATAAGAAGTGTTCGGACTTTTTTTGCCATAGTGTGGGGTGCTATGAAGCCCCGGGCAAACATCAAACGTACCAAAGTGTACGGGTGCTACTTGATAAAGTTACCAGAAAAAAGCAAGATAAAAAGGAAGCAAAAAGAAGAACAAGTGGTAAGTTAGAGCCGTAAAATTTGAGTCGCAGACTATTCTTATAATAATTTCATTGGTGCGTTAAAGCGCGTTTATACAAGTAATGCAATAAGCATGAGGCTAGTTACTATGCCTTAACCAAGGGCGAGCTGCACATGGGTCCTGAAAAAAGGTAGAGTGATCATTAACGAAACCACCTAGAGAAGTCCCCCATATGCCTGTCCTTTTAATGGTGTCCGTGGGCTCGGCAGCCGAATTAAGTTTCTGCTTGAGAAGGCCGCTCTGTACTTCTGCGGCTAAGGCAGCTGTGTGCTCTTCTGTACATAGGGAACGTTCCGTATTTCCATTGACTGTTATGACCCCATGTGGACCAGGCATCTTGAGTTTGAGATAAGCATAATGTGACACTGCGTTGAATCGAGCAAATGCGGTTCGTCTGAGCAGCGCATGATAGCCATTGCGAAAGGCGACCATATCGAAGATTAACTCCTCGCTTCGGAAGTTGTCCGGAGATCCGAAGACAACCTATAGTGTGATTGAGCCCGTATAGTGAGCCTCTACGCCCGGTATGACTCCTTTAAAGGTAGTCTTTGTGGGCTTGATCCATGATGGGTTAATGCCCATTTTGTGCATTGTATCCTAATAGCGCAAATTGAGACTTCTGCCACCGTCCATAAGGACTCGCGTCAAGTGGAACCCATCAATTATTGGGTCCAGGACCAGTGCGGCTGAACCGCCGTGACGCATACTGGTTGGATGATCCTGGCGATCAAAAGTGATCGGGCATGAATACCATGGATTAAATTTTGGGGCGACTGGCTCTATCGCGTAGACGTCCCTGAGCGCGTGCTTGCGCTCCCTCTTGGGGATGTGGGTATCATATATCATGTTCACCGTTTTGACCTAAGGGGGAAATTTCTTCTGTCCCCCTGTGTTCAGCGGTCGGGGTTCCTCGTCGTCGTCCTTGCTTTGCGATCCCTTATCCTGTTTTCAGCGTTTAACTTGCGGGCCTGTTTAAAAACACAACAATCTCTATTGGTGTGATTGGGTGGTTTGTCTGGGGTACCATGAATCTAGCACGGATGATCAAGTATCTGGTCCATGCTAGATGGGCCCGAAATGTTCTTTTGAAATGGTTTCTTCCGCTGACCGGACTTAGAGCCACTGAATCCGGCGTTGACCGCCGTATTCTCGGTGTTTTCATTGTTGTTTTGTCGCCTGTATCTGTTGCGTCGAGACTTGTCTTTGTTATTTTTAACTTCAGGGGTGCCGGCGTCACTTGCATTGTTTTTGCTACGGGCCAGCCAACTATCCTCACCCACGCAAAGCGGGTCATGAGTGTCGTAAGGGCTGTCATGGATTTTGGCTTTTCTTGGTCGAGGTGGCGGGCGAGCCATTCATCGCGGATGCTATGTTTAAAGGCCGCTAGGGCTTCGACATCCGGGCAGTCAACGATCTGGTTCTTTTTGGTTAGGAACCTAGTCCAGAATTTCCTGGCTGACTCTCCAGGTTGTTGAACTATGTGGCTTAATTCATCGGCGTCTGGTGGCCGGACATATGTACCTTGGAAGTTGTCGAGGAAGGCTTCTTCCAAGTCTTCCCAGCTGCCGATAGAGTTTTCAGGCGGGCTGTTTAACATGTGCCAAGCTGGTCCTTTAAGCTTTAGAGGGAGGTACTTGATAGAGTGGAGGTCATCTCCATGGGCCATATGTATATGGAGAATGAAGTCTTCAATCCATACCGCGGGGTCTGTGGTTCTATCGTATGATTCTATGTTCATGGGTTTGAACCCTGCTGGGAATTCATATTCCATGACTTCATCAGTGAAGAAATGAGGGTGTGCGGTGCCTCTATATCAGGTTGTATCGCGACGTAGCTCTAATGGAGTCCGTCTGCGGCTTTCGGCCCACGCATGACTAGGTTTGTCACGTCCGAATAGATGGCTGTCGTCGAGTGTCGGGGCACATCCTCATGATTTGTAGATCGATCTGCTATGTCCTGCTTTATTGTTCAGGTCCAGCCGTAGGTCATATGTATGGTTGTGGGCCAATTTACCTCTGCCTTTGCGATGAGGCGGGGCGGGCTGGGGTTCGGCTTGAGTTCCGTTTTGTCCCAACCACGTGGTGGTCGGTCAGCCGCATTGTGCGATGGTGGTATGTATTCCGGCGCCTCATCGTCGAACTAAGGTAGCAATTTGCGCTTCAGGTAGCTTTCGGTTGGGCACTTGAGGCCGTACTCTTCGGCTTCTAGGAGATCGGTCCATTTATCGTTCAGCAGATCTTGGTCAGCTTGAAGCTATTGTTGCTTCTTTTTTAGGCTCCCTGCAGTGGCTATCAGCTGGCACTTAAAGTGCTCCTGCTCAAGAGGTTCCTCAGGCACGATGAAATCCTCGGTGCCGAGGCTCACCTCGTCCTCGGAGAGAGGAAGATAATTGCCATCCTCTGAGTCTTCATGTGTGGCCTGTTTTCCAGGGCTAGCCTGCCCATCTTCCTGTTCATCTTGTTCAGTAGTTGCGTCAATGGGGTCTTTATTGTCTTCGGCACCTTCCGGAGTATTATCTTCTCCTGTGCCCTTGTTGTTGTCTCTACTGTGGCATGACTTAGAGCAGCGCTGCTGACACTGGCGCTTTGATTGTATTTCAGAAGGTTTATCCTCTATTGGGTCTTCCTTGTCATCTTCGTTGTTCTCCTTTGGTGCATCCACCATGTATACATCATACGAGGAAGTGGCCGTCTAGCGTCCGGTGAATGGTGGGTTCTAGGCCTCTTCTTCTCCGTCATCGTTGTCCATCCCATCAATGTTGTCGGAGCCATAATCAAGCATGTCGATTAAATCCTCGACAGTGGCTATAAAGTGGGTGGCGGGTGCGAAGCAAAATTCTCCATCGTCAGCCCCTAGTTTGAATCGAACATAGTTCGGCTGTGAGTCCCCCGCCAAGCACAGATTCTTTAATGAATTTAGCATGACGCCCAAAGGCGATTGCAGGAAGATGTCTGCGGCGCTGAATTCGAAGATCGATAACGATCAAGTTCGGCGTCCACGTGCTCACATGATTCGGAACTTATCACCGGAGACGAGTCCAGAGTTCTGGTGACACGGATATCGTGTGAGGTTAAGTCCATGTGCAGCTCCAACGCCGGGGAATCTGCGGCCTCCTTGGCGTGGTTCAGGTTCCTGTCCTTGGATGGCGCAGTCCGCTCCGGATCTAAGGCCAGAGCGGTTACAGGAGCTATCTCCTGGATGCTGTCCGATGACAGATTTAGGTCATGTCCATCGGGGTGACCGGGAGTGGTTGCCGCGGTCTCAAATTTGGCGAAGATCAAGTCTCCACGGATGTCCGCAACATAGTTCAAGCTCCCAAATCTAATTTGATGGTCAGGGGCGTAGCTTTCGATCTGCTCCAGATGGCCAAGCGAGTTGGCCCGCAATGCGAAGCCGCCGAACACAAAGATCTGTTCGGGGAGGAAGACTCCCCCCTGGACTGTATCATTGTAGATGATTGAAGGAGTCGTCGAACCTCTTGACGATGGCATAGTGGAACTCTCAATGAAAGCACCAATGTCGGTGTCAAAACTGGCGGATCTCGGGTAGGGGGTCCCGAACTGTGCGTCTAAGGTCGATGGTAACAGGAGATAGGGGACACGATGTTTACCAAGGTTTGGGCCCTCTCTATGGAGGTAATACCCTACGTCCTGCTCCATTGATATTGATGAATATGAGTATTACAAGAGTTGATCTACCACGAGATCGTAATGGCTAAACCCTAGAGGAATAGCTTGTATGGCTATGGTAATGAATATTCTCCTCCTCCGGACTAAGTCCTCCAGTTTATATAGACACCAGGAGGATCTAGAGTTACACAAGGTCGGTTACAAAAAAAAGAATCTACATATTTGGTCGCCAAGCTTGCCTTCCACGCCAAGGAGAGTCCCATTCGGACACGGGTGCAGTCTTCGGTCTTCGTGTTCTTCACAGCCCATCAGTCCGGCCCATGGCTAACAGGGCGGACACTCGAGGACCCCTTAATCCAGGACTACCTCAGTCGTCACGCCAACTATTGCTTCTACAACTATCGCTAACGCATAGTGATAAAGTAAAGAAATTACATGGTGCTTGCACTTCATACAATAAAGAGACAACCCTAAGGCTCCTGCCGGTTGTCGATATTACAAAACATGATCATCTCATACATCAACATACATCATATCTTGATCATATCACATCACAACATGCCCTGCCAAAACAAGTTAGACGTCCTCTACTTTGTTGTTGCATGTTTTACATGGTTGCTACGGGCTTCTAGCAAGAACCGTTCTTACCTACGCATAAAACCACAACGGTGATTCATCAAGTTTGTTGTTTTAACCTTCTTCAAGGACTGGCCGCAGTCAAATTTGATTCAACTAAAGTAGGAGAAATAGACACCCGCCAGCCACCTTTATGCAAAACTAGTTGCATGTCAGTCGGTGGAACCGGTCTCATGTGCGTGGACACGTAAGGTTGGTCCAGGCCGCTTCATCTCACAATACTGCTGAATCAAAATATGATGTTGGTGGTAAGCAGTATGACTATCACCGCTCAGAACTCTTTGTGTTCTACTTGTGCATATCATCTACGCATACACCTGGCTCTGATACCACTGTTGGGAATCATTGCATGGAAAAACAAAAAAATTATACGCACACGCAATGATCTATCCGTGGAGATTCATAGCAATGAGAGGGTGAGAGTGTGTCTACATACCCTCATAGACCGTAAGCGGATGTGTTTCACAACATGGTTGATGTAGTCAAACTTTCTTCGCACTCCAACCGATCTAGTACCGAACGCACGAGACCTCCGTGTTTTGCACATATTAAGCTCGGTGACGTCCTCGGCCTTCTTGATCCAGAAAGATGGCGAGGTAGTAAATGAGTTCTGGCAGCACGATGGCGTGGTGACGGTGATGGTGATGTGATCTCCGCAGGGCTTTGCCTAAGCACTATGAACATATGACTGAGAGAGTAAACGGTGGACGGGGGCGCCGCACACGGCTAAGACAATGTTGTCTCCTAGGCGCCCCCTCCCCACATATATATAGATGGGAGGGAGGTAGGAGCATCCTAAGGAGGTGCCCAAGTCGGAGGAATCCTACTTGGGGTCCCTCCCAAGCTACCCCCATTCCTTATTCGGAGTGCGGGGAAAGGCAGGGGAGGGTGGTGCCCCCCTCTTTCCTTTCTCCCATGAGAGGGGAAGGCAGGAGGGGCTAGCCCTCCCCCTTTTCCTTCCCTCATATAACACTATATCGTCAAAGAATGTTAAGTGTGCAGACCCTACGGGTTCGAGAACTATGTAGACATGACCGAGACACCTCTCCGGCCAATAACCAGTAGCGGAACCTGAATGCCCATATTGGCTCCTACATATTCAATGAAGATCTTTATCAGCCAAACCGTTATGACAACATACACAATTCCCTTTGTCCATCAGTATGTTACTTGCCCGAGATTCGATCGTTGGTATCTTCATACCTAGTTCAATCTTGTTACCGGCAAGTCTCTGTACTCATTCCGTAATACATCACCTCGTGACCAACTACTTAGTCATTTGCTTGCAAGCTTATGATGTGTATTACCGATAGGGCCCAGAGATACCTCTACGATACTCTGAGTGACAAATCCTAATCTCGATCTATACCAAACCAACAAAAACATTCGGAGATAACTTTAGAGCATCTTTATGATCACCTAGTTACGTTGTGATGTTTGATAGCACAAAAGGTATTCCTCTAGTATCCGGGAGTTGCATAATATCATAGTCGAAGGAATATGTATTTAACATGAAAAAAGTAATACCAATAAACTGAAGGATCAAAATGCTAAGCTAACGGATAGGTCTTGTCCATCACATCATTTTCCTAATGATGTGACCCCGTTATCAAATGACAACTCATGTCTATGGTTAGGAAACCTTAACCATCTTTGATCAACGAGCTTGTCTAGTAGAGGCTCACTAGGGACTCGGTATTTGTTTATGTATTCACACATGTATTTAAGTTTCCGATCAATACAATTCTAGCATGAATAATAAACCTTTATCATGAATAAGGGAATATAAAATAACAACTTTATTATTGCCTCTAGGGCATATTTCCTTTAGGAGGCCCCTTGACAAGCTTTTGAGCCTTTAATGGTATGCCACCCGCGAGGCCTCCAGGGAACCCACGAGGGTCCAGAGCCTCCGGAGTGCCATTTGCGTAGGGATCCTTGGCGTGGAGGCCTTGGGTAGGCCTCTAGAGCCCCCGAGTTAGGGCCGGTCGTCATTAGCGCGTCGCTGCGTGATACCCGGCAAGGTCAGGAGGTGACCTATGGCTTGCTCAAGAGTGTCGCGTGAGGATTTTGCCAAGGTCTTGGCGAGGTGTACGCATGAGCAGGCCTACTGGTAGGCCGGTCCAGACGTATACACTGTGCCCAGCCCCCACTCGCAGGACATCATAGAGGTAGCCACGGGCAGCTGCCACACTTCCTAAAGACAAAACTCAAGAGATGAAACACCGCTGGAAGAAGAAAGAAAAGGAACCCCCCCTTCGAATAAAGACACAAGAACTACAAGTTTCATTCCAAGAAGTATCAAATGGGTTACAAGAGTAGAGCAAAAAGAACGGCCGTGTCCGACACCTACGCTAGTCTCCTAGTCTTCCCGCCAGCGCAGAGCATGGGGTTTCCACTAGGAGTGGGCATAGTCGTTGATTGACCGTTACATCCACCAGCGCGGAGCATGGGGCTTGTCGGATCACGGGTTACGGCAAAACCCTCAAGGTTTGGACACTGGGGTGCGCGCAAAGATCTCCCCCCTACTGATCCATGTCCTAATTCAGCTAAGATCTCAAGGGCTAACTTAACGAACTCGCAGCATAAGGGACACAAGATTTATACTGGTTCGGGCCACCATTGTGGTGTAATACCCTACTGCAGTGTGGTGGTGGTGGATTGCCTGTTGGGCTGAGGATGAACAGTACAAGGGGAAGAACAACCTCCTGAGGAGAGGTGTTCTTATGCTTTGTGGATGTGGTTGTGGGGATGAACTAGTTCTAGTCTAAGATGAGGTCGCCCCCCAGCTACGGTGGTGGCTAGTCCTATTTATACTGGCCTTGGTCCTCTTCCCAAATATTGAGTGGGAAGGGATCCCGCAACGGCCAATTTAAAGGGGGGCAGCTAGTACAAGCTATTCTGACAAAAGCGGTCTTCGCCTGCCAAAGGCTCTGGTGGTGACATGATACCTCTGCAACGTATCTATTATTTTTGATTGTTCCATGCTATAGTATATTCTGTTTTGGACATTATTGGGTTTTATTATACAGTTTGATATTATTTTTGGGACTAACCTATTAACCGGAGGCCCACCCCAGAACTGCTATTTTTTTGCCTATTTTAGGGTTTCGCAGAAAAAGAATATCAAATGGAGTCCAAACGGAATGAAACCTTCGGGAACGTGATTTTCGAAACGAACATGATCCATAGTACTTGGACTCTACGTCAAGACATTAACCAGGAGGCCATGAGGTAGGGGGCTCGCCTACCCCCTGGTCACGCCCTCCACCCTCGTGGGCCCCCTATTGCTCCACCGACGTACTCCATTCTCCTATATATATCTACGTACCCCCAAATTAATAGATACGGAGCCAAAACCATAATTCCACCAACGTGACTTTCTGTATCCATGAGATCCCATCTTGGGGCCTATTCCGGAGCTCCACCGGAGGGGGCATCGATCACGGAGGGCTTCTACATCAACACCATAGCCCTTCCGATGAAGTGTGAGTAGTTTACCTTAGACATACGGGTCCATAGTTATTAGCTAGATGGCTTCTTCTCTCGTTTTGGATCTCAATACAAAGTTCTCCCCCTCTCTTGTGGAGATCTATTCGATGTAATCATCTTTTGCGGTGTGTTTGTTGAGACCGATGAATTGTGGGTTTATGATGAAGTCTATCTATGAACAATATTTGAATCTTCTCTGAATTCTTATATGTATGATTGGTTATCTTTGCAAGTCTCTTCGAATTATCAGTTTGGTTTGGCCTACTAGATTGATCTTTCTTGCAATGGGAGAAGTGCTTAGCTTTGGGTTCAATCTTGCGGTGTCCTTTCCCAGTGACAGTAGGGGCAGCAAGGCACGTATTGTATTTTTGCCATCAAGGATAACAAGATGGGTTTATTTCATATTTCATGAGTTTATCCCTCTACATCATGTCATCTTCCTTAAAGAGTTACTCTGTTCTCTTGAACTTAATACTCTAGATGCATGCTGGATAGCGGTCGATGTGTGGAGTAATAGTAGTAGATGCAGGCAAGAGTCGGTCTACTTGTCTCGGACGTGATGCCTATATATATGATCATACCTAGATATTCTCATAACTATGCTCAATTCTGTCAATTACTCAACAGTAATTTGTTTACCCACCGTGAATACTTATGCTCTCGAGAGAAGCCACTAGTGAAACCTATGGCCCCCGGGTCTACCTTCCATCATATTAATCTTCCAATACTTAGTTATTTTTATTGCCTTTTATTTTACTTTGCATCTATATCATAAAAATACCAAAAATATTATCTTATCATATCTATCAGATCTCACTCTCGTAAGTGACCGTGTAGGGATTGACAACCCCTTATCGCGTTGGTTGCGAGGATTTTTTTGTTTGTGTAGGTACGAGGGACTCGTGCATGGCCTCCTACTGGACTGATACCTTGGTTCTCAAAAACTGAGGGAAATATTTACGCTATTCTGCTCCATCACCCTTTCCTCTTCAAGGGGAAACCAACGCAAGTGCTCAAGAGGTAGCAAGACGGATTTCTGGCGCCGTTGCCGGGGAGGTCTACGCAAAAGTCAACATACCAAGTACCCATGACAACCCTTATCTCCCGCATTACATTATTTTCCATTTTCCTCTTGTTTTCCTCTCCCCAACTTCACCCTTGCCGTTTTATTCGCCCTCTCTCTCTCTATCCTCCCTCTGTTTCTTTATTCACCTCTTTTTGCCCATTTCTTGTTTTCTTGTGTGTTGGATTGCTTGCTTGTCACGATGGCTTTACCTAGATTTGGTGATCCTCACCTTAAAAGGTTTGAAGAGATCGAAAGCAACGTCAGGAGTTTTGTGGTTTTACAATTTGAGCATAATAGTTTCTTTAGAAATGAGCTTAAAGAACAAAAAAGTTTTATGAGTTATATGAATAAAGAGCTCGATGATATGGCTAAACAATTTGATGGTTTGAAATCTCAGATTGCTTATCTTGAGAAGTTAATAGCTGAAGTTTCGGATAAGCAAGCCACCTTAGTTAATAAGATGGCTGCTAAGCCAGAAAATTTTCTGGAAGATAAAGATGAAGATCTAAAAGTTATTGATGAGTCCCCTATTAAATCTTTGTTTTGCAATATGAATCTTGATAATAATAGGACAGAATATGATCCACCTTTACCTAGACGGCGTTCCAAAAATTCAGAGTCTTTAGATCTTGATGCTAAAATTGTTAAAAGTGGGATTGAAGAAGTCAAAGCTTTAAATATTGATGAACCCACTATTTTGGATTTCAAGGAATTTTATTATGACAATTGCACTTTGATAGATTGTATTTCCTTGTTGCAATCCGTACTAAATTCTCCTCATGCTTATAGTCAAAATAATGCTTTTACTAAACATATCGTTGATGCTTTGAGTTGGAAGTTTCTATCCCTAGAAAACTTTATGATGAGTGGGAACCTACTATTAAAATTAAAATTAAAGATCATGAATGCTATGCTTTGTGTGATTTGGGTGCTAGTGTTTCCACGATTCCAAAGACTTTGTGTGATTTGTTAGGTTCCCGTAATTTTGATGATTGCTCTTTAAACTTGCACCTTGCAGATTCCACTATTAAGAAACCTATGGGAAGAATTAATGATGTTCTTATTGCTGCAAATAGGAATTATGTGCATGTAGATTTTATTGTTCTTGACATAGATTGCAATCCTTCATGTCCTATTATTCTTGGTAGACCTTTCCTTAGAACGATTGGTGCAATTATTGATATGAAGGAAGGGAATATTAGATTCCAATTTCGTTAAGGAAAGGCATGGAACACTTCCCTATAAAGAAAATTAAATTACCTTATGAATCTATTATGAGAGCCACTTATGGATTGCCTACCAAAGATGGCAACACCTAGATAGATCCTTGCTTTTTATGCCTAGCTAGGGGCGTTAAACGATAGCGCTTGTTGGGAGGCAACCCAATTTTATTGTTATTCTTTCATTTCTGATGCTGTTTAGTAATAAATAATTTATCTAGCCTCTGTTTTGGTTGTGTTTTTTGTGTTTAATTAGTGTTTGTGCCAAGCAAAACTGTTAGGAAGACTTGGGGAAAGTCTTGTTAATCTTGCTGTAAAAAACAGAAACTATAGCGCTCACGAAAACTGCTGCCAGTTTTATTTGGAATGTGATATTTAGTTAATTATTTTTGCATATGATTAATAGATAAATTCCACACGTCCATAAATATATTTTAGAATTTTTCCGATTCCAAATCTTGCGTTAGCTACAGATTACTGCAGACTGTTCTGTTTTTAACAGATTCTGTTATTCATGTGTTGTTTGCTTATTTTGATGAATCTATGGCTAGTAAAATAGTTTATAAACCATAGAGAAGTTGGAATACAGTAGTTTTAACACCAATATAAATAAAGAATGAGTTCATTACAGTACATTGAAGTGGTGTTTTGTTTTCTTTCGCTAACGGAGCTCACGAGATTTTCTACTTTAAGTTTTGTGTTGTGAAGTTTTCAAGTTTTGGGTGAAGATTTGATGGATTATGGAACAAGGAGTGACAAGAGCCTAAGCTTGGGGATGCCCATGGCACCCCCAAGATAATCTAAGGACACCTAAAAGCCAAAGCTGGGGATGCCCTGGAAGGCATCCCCTCTTTCGTCTACTTCTATCGGTAACTTTACTTGGAGCTATATTTTTATTTACCACATGATATGTGTTTTTCTTGGAGCGTCTTGTATTATTTGAGTCTTTATTTGTTAGTTTTCCACAATCATCCTTGCTGCACACACCTTTTTGAGAGAGACACACATGATTCGGAAATTATTAGAATACTCTATGTGCTTCACTTATATCTTTTGAGTTATATAGTTTTTGCTCTAGTGCTTCATTTATATCTTTTAGAGCACGATGGTAGATTTGTTTTATAGAAACCATTGTTCTCTCATGCTTCACTTAGATTATTTTTTAGAGTCCTACAAAACAGCATGGTAATTTGCTTTAATTATTTGAGGCATTCAAGATTAATAAATAAAATTTTCATATTAGTGTGTTGAATACTATGAGAAGTTTGAAACTTGATAATTGTTTTGAGATATGGAGATGGTGATATTAGTGTTGTGCTAGTTGAGTAGTTGTGAATTTGAGAAATGCTTGTGTTGAAGTTTGTGATTCCCGTAGCATGCACGTATGGTGAACCGTTATGTTAAGAAGTCAGAGCATGATGTATTTATTGATTGTCCTCCTTATGAGTGGCGGTCGGGGACGAGTGATGGTCTTTTCCTACCAATATATCCCCCTAGGAGCATGCGTGTAGTACTTTGCTTCGATAACTAATAGATTTTTGCAATAAGTATGTGAGTTCTTTATGACTAATGTTGAGTCCATGGATTATACGCACTCTCACCCTTCCACCATTGCTAGCCTCTCTAATACCGCGCACCTTTCGCCGGTATCATATACCCACCATATAAATTCCTCAAAACAGCCACCATACCTACCTATCATGGAATTTTCCATAGCCATTCCGAGATAATATTACCATGCAACTTTCCACCGTTCCGTTTATCATGACACGCTCCATCATTGTAATATTGCTTTGCATGATCATGTAGTTGACATTTTAGCAGTGGCAAATCCACCGTTCATAATTCTTTCATATAAGTCACTCATGCATCATTGCTATCCCGGTACACCGCCAGAGGCATTCATATAGAGTCATACTTTGTTCTAGTATCGAGTTGTAATCATTGAGTTGTAAATAAATAGAAGTGTGATGATAATCATTCATAGAGTATTGTCCCAAATAAAAAAACAAATAAAAAAAGAGAAAGGCCAAAGAAAAAAAGGCCCAAAAATAAAATAAAAATTTAAAAATTAAAAGGGGCAATACTACTATCCCTTTTCCACACTCGTGCTTCAAAGTAGCACCATGATCTTCATAATAGAGAGTCTCCTATGTTATCACTTTCATATACTAGTGGGAATTTTTCATTATAGAACTTGGATTGTATATTCCAGCGATGGGCTTCCTCAAAATGCCCTAGGTCTTCGTGAGCAAGAAAGTTGGATGCACACCCACTTAGTTTCTTTTTGTTGAGCTTACATATATTTATAGCTCTAGTGCATCCGTTGCATGGCAATCCCTACCCACTCACATTGATATCTATTGATGGGAATCTCCATAGCCCGTTGATATGCCTAGTTGATGTGAGACTATCTTCTCCCTTTTTGTCTCCTCCACAACCACCATTCTATTCCACCTATAGTGCTATGTCCATGGCTCACGCTCATGTATTGCGTGAAAATTGAAGAAGTTTGAGAACATTAAAAGTATGAAACAATTTCTTGGCTTTTCATCGGGGTTGTGCATGATTTGAATACTTTATGTGGTGAAGATGGAGCATAGCCGGACTATATGATTTTGTAGGGATAACTTTCTTTAGCCATGTTATTTTGAAGAGACATAATTGCTTAGTTAGTATGCTTGAGGTATTATTATTTCTATGTCAATATTAAACTTTTGTCTTGAATCTTTCGGATCTGAATATTCATACCACAATTAAGAGAATTACATTCAAATTATGCCAAGTAGCATTCCACATCAAAAATTCTGTTTTTATCATTTACCTACTCGAGGACGAGTAGGAATTAAGCTTGGGGATGTTTGATACGTCTCCAACGTATCTATAATTTTTGATTGTTCCGTCCTATATTATATTCTATTTTGGACATTATTGGGCTTTATTATACAGTTTTATATTATTTTTGGGACTAACCTATTAACTGGAGGCCCAACTCAGAATTGCTATTTTTTTTGCCTATTTTAGGGTTTCACAGAAAAAGAATATCAAACGGAGTCCAAACGGAATGAAACCTTCGGGAACGTGATTTTCGGAACGAACATGATCCATAGGACTTGGACCCTACGTCAACACATCAACCAGGAGGCCATGAGGCAGGGGGCGCGCCTACCCCCTAGTCGCGCCGTCCACCTTCGTGGGCCCCCTGTTGCTCCACCGACGTACTCCATTCTCCTATATATACCTACGTACCCCCAAACTACCAGATACGGAGCCAAAACCCTAATTCCACCAACGTGACTTTCTTTATCCACGAGATCCCATCTTGGGGCCTATTCCGGAGCTTCGCCGTAGGGGGCATCGATCACGGAGGGCTTCTACATCAACACCATAGCCCTTTCGATGAAGTGTGAGTAGTTTACCTCAGACCTATGGGTCCATAGTTATTAGCTAGATGGCTTCTTCTCTTGTTTTGGATCTCAATACAAAGTTCTCCCCCTCTCTTGTGGAGATCTATTCATTGTAATCTTCTTTTGCGGTGTGTTTGTTGAGACCGATGAATTGTGGGTTTATAATGAAGTCTATCTATGAATAATATTTGAATCTTCTCTGAATTCTTTTATGTATGATTGGTTATCTTTGCAAGTCTCTTCAAATTATCAGTTTGGTTTGGCCTACTAGATTGATCTTTCTTTCAATGGGAGAAGTGCTTAGCTTTGGGTTCAATCTTGCGGTGTCCTTTCCCAGTGACAGTAGGGGCAGCAAGGCACGTATTGTATTGTTGCCATCGAGGATAACATGTCACACCCTGATTTTCATTCCACAACACTTAAGTCAATAAATCATGCAAAATGTGGTTTGATAAAAACCTTTGAGTGTTCTGGACTTTGCTTGATTTGCTTTTTGTGTGTTGTTTGCAAGTGCTCTAAAAATTAATTAAATCCTCCAACTCTTATACTCCTTCCCCTTGATCCAAAACCTTGCCCAATGATCATGCCATGTGTATAGAACAGAATAGTATTTTCTTGTAAAAATAATTTGGCCAAAAAGTATTTTCTAAATTAGGTTTTCCAAAAACCCCTGAGTTAAGGCTTGAACTACAAGTACTTAATCTGGTATGTGAAAATCTGTCAAAAATTGTATTTGAATCCTATTAGATACAGGACACCCATAAACCACAAAATAATTATTTTAAAAGTTATTTTGCTATTTTATTTACGGCATAAATGGTCTTTAATAGGTTAAATTATTTTAAAGCTTCAAAAATATTTTAGAAAAAATAGGGAAACTAAGTGGACATATATTTTCCCTATATATGAGTTTCAACACATGGTCATGTTCAAATTATTGGTCAAACCCTTCAAAAATCCTTTCTGGATATTTCAAGCTTTTGAAATATTTATAAAGGAAATTTTCTTCATTAATTCCAAGAAAATTCTAGCATGTCACATATGACATATTTGATGATCTTGCAAAGCCTCATGCCTTGAAGATCAAGAAAACATCATCAAACCCCCTCAAAACCATTCATGTCCATTTTGAAGTTTGAGAAACTCTACATTGCCAAACATGTCCAAATGCTCTCAAACTTAGTGCACATGCTCAAATGGTGTAACTATGCATCTAGAACAAATATCAAAAGTTGGAGATAAGGATATCTTGATCAGAGTGCCCCGAAACCGTTTTTGTCAAGAACCAAATTTGAACAAGTCTACATTGCCAAGTCTGTCCTTTTGATCTGAATTTTTGTGGACATGTTCAACTCCTCAAATGATGACACTACACCAAGTTGTGCACCAACGAGAAGAGTTTTTCTTAGCTAGATATAAGCAAGTCCATTTCTGCTGATATCTAGGGTTTGCCAAAGTTACATTGGCAACCTTATTAAAATGGACTCAAACTTGATGACCAACTTAAATCATATATACCATTTGATCCTGTTATATATCATGTCAAATGGAAATCTTTTGATTGCCCAAAACACCATCAAACACCTTCTGACATTTTACAAAAACCACTATTTTGACCCCTTCCACTATTCTCCATGAGCTCAACTTTTTACTAGAGCTTAATCTAGTCACCTTCTACCTCCAGTAATTCCCCCCTTTCAACAGCTCAATTATTTGGGGGTGAAACCCTCACTTTCTTTCTCTGGACAGCCCCTTTCTCTCTCTCTCTCAACCTCTCTCCTCTCCTAGTAGCTCTCCAAGGCATCCAAAGCTCCTCCCCACTTGTTTACTACCCCCTAGAGCTGCTAGACACTATTGGCCACGCCCAAGGTGCCAAAACAATGGCCATGCCGGCCAAAGACGTGCTCTGGAGCACGCTACAGTGCGCCCTAGCACTATAGCCGCTCTCTGCCCGAGCCACCGGCTCACCTAGGGCCTTCCCCTTGTGTCCCCCGAGGTCGCCTCGGTGTCCAGTACACGGCACGCTGCCGACCCCCTCCAGAACCTCTCTCCTCTCCCCTTTGTAAGCTCTCGCGAGCGCGTCCGTGGATGCCGCCCACGATGCACCATGGCCATGTCCATTTAAACCACACCGACTCTCTCTCTCTCTCGAGATGATCCAAACCTCCTCTCTCCCCTGAAGCTCTCTGACACCCCCTCTCTCCCCCTCGTGCCCTCTTTCCCTCTCCATGGCTGCCGTGGTCGCCATCGGCCTCCACCCGCTTCCGGCAAACCAGGGCCTCCCCTTCCATCCTTTGGCCACCAGGAGGACCGCAGCAGACCGTTGGAGCTCTCCCGCTCATTTTCTCCTGCTCTAGTGCCCCGTGCCACTACAACCATCTTCTCCTGAAGCCTCTTCCGCCGGTGTCAGGGTCGCCGTCGCCCTGGACCACCCCAGGCTGTGTGGCGCCCATGGATGGGTGCGGCTCTGCCTCCCGAGTCCGCCGGTACGCCGGACGCCGTCGGGGATGGTCGGAACCACCGGGGAGCACGCCGGCGCCCTGCTCGGTTGACCTCCTCTGCTTCTGGCGTGAGGAAGGAGACAACCTGCTGGCGGGGCCCGCTCATCAGTGGCCCAGCCTCCAGGCCATGCTGGCAAGTGGAGACGGTTTAATTTTCACCCGCCTTCCCCGCGCGAAGGCGTAGTTCTGTCAAGCCGCCTCCGACGTGGCCCCTGCGCGCGTGCGGACGAGCCGCTGGGCCGGCACAGTGGCGCCCTACTGCAAAACCTCACCCAGTGCGCGCTGCCACCGCCCAGATCCGGCCCATTTAGGTAAATCCTTTGTCTTTTTCTTTTTCAGTAAACTTCAAAAATCCATAAATAATTCAAAGTATATCCAAATTTGATGACTAAAATTTCTAGTAACTCCATAAATCATCCCCTATGACATGGTGCTATTTACACATTTTTACATAAGCATTTCCTTCACAAGTATTTATCAAATCCTATCTTTCCATTTCTGTGATAAACTTTAGAAAATCACAGAGAGCCCATTTTTGATCCAAATGTCATGATTCAAATTTATGCATATTTGTAAGTCCAAACCTTATTTTTTGAACATTTTTCCCAGTACTTTCTGTGCAACATGAAATATTGGCCCATTTCTCCATATATTGCTAACTTTCCAAATTCATAGAGAAATCAATTGAACTCCAAATCAAGTGAAACCAACTCCTAGATGTGTATAAAATCATTCCTTGTTAAATTGGTGCCTCTGCTCATTTTTCAAAATAATTTGTTTGTGCACTTTTTGCAGATCCATAAACCCTTGGAATCCAACATATTGAGATGCTCATAAGTATCCATTGACCCCCTTCTAATAAAACCACTTTGGCATTTTTAATATGACCAAAGGTATCCTAGAAAAGTCCAACTCACATTTTTAAAGCACTTTTTATTTTTGCCTTGTTGTGCTGCTTATTGTGTTTGTTTCCAACAAAGTAGACGGAGTACTTGGAGGAGGACCAGAAGAATTCAAGACTCTGATGAAGCAGGCCAGCAGCCCTTTGACCATGTCTATGAAACCCTTTTTATGCATGTCATATAGCACTTTTGTTGCTTGCATCGGAGACATGATGATGAGGTGACCACATGGGGTGGTTTGCCACTGTTACTTCCTCGTTGATACTTGCATGGTGCATCACCCTACCTCCTTATGACGGTTATGCCGGTGGGAGTTGGTAGGATGCTAGAGTAGTTGCTACGCAAAAAGGGACGGGAATATGCATGGTGATGGAGGCAAAGTATTTTTAGAAGACTTTTTTCGAAACCCCGTCAGGTGCCAATTATGCCTGAGGGAGATAATGAGATGGGTAACCACTTGATGACGAAGTGGTGTACCGATGCAAGTGTGTGTCTTGTTTTTGAAAATGGATTAGATTTAAGATTTGTCGACTGTCCCAACCTTACATGCGCAACCACTCTACCCTTATATGGGAAAGGGCATTATTGATTACCTAGGCCGCTACTAGCTTCGAGCCCGCATTCCTAGTGACGGGAGAGTCGTTGTTGCACTCTCTCGGGACGGGGTCGTGCCACGTAGGGCGGCCATGACTGTTTTCACAGGGCACCAGACACACCATTGGTACCCCGTGCTTGTGGGATGTGATGAATATGGGAGCGAGGCTCCACAATTTTAAGATGTGAATGTTGGGCACGGGGGTTACTACCAATCGAGTGGACTCTATGTTAGTGTCGTCTAGGGAAAGATAGTGATCGGGTGCTTATCCGGGTACTTGAAGTACCGCGGGTCGTGGATGACGCGGATGTTCCCCGGATCTTGTGGGTAAATTGTGCAACCTCTGCAGAGTGTAAAACTATTCGAATAGCCGTGTCCACGGTCAAGGACAGTTGGGCGGTGCTGCTTAAACTACATCCAGAGTTTTACAACCACGCGTGTGTGTGTTGTTGAAGCTATTTGGGTTAAGTCAGATGACTTGACACGATGATCAAGTTGGATTGGTGTCCAACTCTGCTTATGTTGATATCTGTAACTTGTCGGTACGGATATCTGTACTCCCATGATGCATAATTTACATGTTGATAGATCATGTCATTGCAATCAAAACTAGCTTTCTGCAAACTACCAACTTAGTGCATATCATTGCATTACTGTGCCTTGTTATAATCATGGGTTGCTTGCGAGTACATTCAAAGTACTCATTGGCTTGCCACTGGTTATTTTATTGGCCAGGCATGAAAGAACAGGAGTAAGATGTAGATTTCTTTGGCGACGAACATGCGAGCTAGGATGCTTTCCAGTCAGAATGCCTGTAGGGTTAAGGCAGATGGCATGGGTCCAAGTTGTCAACAAAAATTTCCGCTGCAATAATATACTCAGGACTAGACCGTAATGGTCCTACTTGTGTAAAATGGTATGTATGGATGTAAGACTCTTGTTACTCAACTTTTGTGTGTTCAGTAAGCATTGATCTCTGGGATCAATGTACACGTGCATTCGGTGATCTCGACTTATGAGTCGGGGTCCCCACAGAGCTGGTATCAGAGCCATCCTGACTGTAGGAAGCCTTAGTTAGCATGGTCGTTAGTTAGGGAAAACTATTTTCAAAACTATTACTGAATTTTCAAAACTATCTATACTTCTCTTCCCTACAGAGTTTTCCGAAAGCTGAGGTATATTTTCCTTATCGATCTCTTCCCCTTCAAAACTTTGTAAATGGTCGCTAGCACCATCATGCCCCTAACCACTGGATTCCTTGTATTCCTCGTGGATAATCTAGAAGGAAAATGCCTTGCCAAAAATTCACCCACATCTTTTGAACACAAGTTTGGTGACACCATGACAAGACAGAAGACACCTTCTGAAGGATTGAGGAAACCAAAACTCAGAAGATGGTGACACCCTTGACATTGTCCTAAGATGTTGCAACCTTGTCCTACGACGAACAGGGTGTAAGATATGCAAGATCATGATATACATCGCTAATAGGGTAACTCTGTCGCTACCATTGTTGTATCGGCAACCACCAGTGGATGAGAACCTTGCCATTTGGACCGCCTCACTATAGTGAGCAGGAAAACGGTTCTCTTCATCCCCCACTCTCAGTAACAATATTGTCAACAATGTGTCCGATAGATTGGACCTCTACTATGCCTTGTTATTGTCATTGCATAAAGGAGTGCCACCTGGAACCGCTGACGCTTTAGAATGCAAAAGGGATCGTCATGATTAAGAAGACAACAGAAGACCGAGTCAATGCCAACTACGAGGAGCCACCTTCAACCTATCACTTCAGCAGGCGAGAAGTTGTTGAAGACTCTTCAGCATCAACCCAGATCGTTTCATGAAACGACTACAAGAGACGTACCAACACCCGAGGAAAGCTTAGAAGACTGCACGAGGCACGGAGCAAGGCACGACTACCGAGTCCGAGAACCCCTAGGGTAGGATGAGTCATGTACCCCTCCTATGCACAGTCGAGTCCATATGATGGTTCGAATAGAACCATGATTGTGTGTTGCTTGTTTTTATTTGTTTGTGTTTTGATATGAGCCGCCCTTTTTCCCTAGGCAACAAGTACGCGACTATATCACCTGCCTTATTTTGTTGTTTGTGTTTGGCCCTTTTGGCACTTGTTTGTTTGCAATTGCAGTATAGAACCCCCTTTAGGAATTTCCCTCCTCTATGCCACTTCTTCCCCTCATCTCTCTCATCAACTGAGGATTAGCAAGACAAGTTGCACCAAGGATTCTACTTCGGCAACCAACTAGCACCGCAGACTTTTTGCTATAGCTTCCTCGACCCAGTGCAACCCCGTACATTTATGTTTACCCCTGAAAAATCAGAAAACCATCCCTAGACCCCTCGAGACTTCACTCGAATCCTTAAACCTGAGCTTAACCAGCAAACTACAAGAAAACCAGTTAAGCCTCCATAACCTTGCACAACACAGGGTTCATTATGAAACCAGTGGATGTAGTGAGCAAGCACATTGTCATCTTAATATAGAACAAGAACTAATGATGCCATAGGGAAGACCAATTTGAGGATATAGGAATAGGGGACAAATGACTTGATGAGTTTATATCAGAGACCTTGAGGAATTATCTGAGACTCTTCGGTGGATTATAAGGCTTCCATGTTGGTAGATGAACTTGGTGGGATCACGTCAATAGAGTAGCATAGCTTACATTACCCCTTAGTAAATTGTATTTAGTAGGGCAAATTATGATCGCAAGCTGAGATTCTTGGAAGCATGAGGATTAGACTTAGCCAAGGGATATTGACAAGAGATAGTTGACATTACGATAATGACTTTGGGGAAGCATGTAGGGATTCTCATTGGACATAAGGTTTGGATTTAAGAAGGTGATCCTAGTTGAGTATAGATACTGAGTATGTCTATGTGGTTTGGAGAAAAATTGGATTTAGATTGATGATCTCAATCATGATACCATGTTTCTCGGTGGACAATAAACTAGGAGATTGGAGTTGATTCATAGTTGATATAAGCTTGACCTTGGAGTTTACTTGACCATGATAATGGAAATTGGCGGACTTACTATAGTAGAGACAGACCTTCCAAGTATTTGGGGATTATAGGGACATTAGGGGATCATGTGGAATACCATAGACATTGGATTTGTAGAATTAATGGATTATGTAGCAATTATTGGAAGTTAATGGGTTGTTGTAGTTGATTCATAGTAAGGAAACAAGATTTTGGAGTGGCATACGACGTGTTTCCTAGGATAGAGATGCACTAACATGGACCTTGGAAGAATAGGATGAGCACTTTGATTGTCGTGTTTTATTCCAGCTTGGAAGCTTGTATGCTCTACCCATGGATATTTAGGGGTAGCCATACATATGACTTTGGGATCATAGACATATATGATTTTGTTAGACCTCCTCACGGGAGTCACGAGCATATAGATAACATGAGTGATGATTGGATTTGACCTATACGAAATGATGCTTTCGGTTGTATAAGGTTATTTGTTTGAAGGACTAGGTAGAACTATTGGCATCTCAGGAACCGTGCTTAAAGATAAGATGATAAATTTTCACTCGCACACTAGAATCCTTGAAACCCTTAAGCCCTACCGAGCCCCAACAAGGTCGGATCCCTTGGGCTTTGGCTCTAGGCCGAGAAAACCTTGGCGAATACTCAACTGTGACCACCATCAATGCCCCATCCTACTTTATGTACCCCATGAACAAGTCTTGATGGAGTACTTGGACAAGTAGGTTGTCATCTTTATTTGGTGACCTACGTGCCTACCCGAAGACGGAAGAAGAACCGTTCAGCTAGTTAGGGAACATCTAAAGACCGCCATGTCAAGGAGGAAGAACTATACCAACCACCGTCGCCAAGAGGTAAACTTCCGTATCAAAGACCATGTGTATCTACAAAACACTCCTCTCAAAGGAACCCAACATTTTCATGTCAAAGTGAAGCTCACACCAAGATTACCGACCCTCTTCGAGATCACTTCGAGACGATCGAAGAGTAGACAGCTTCCAGCTGGAGTTACCACCTGAGTTACCCATTGTGCACAAGGTTCTCCACGCGCCACAGCTCTGGAAGTGCTTCTAACTTCCTAACTAACCCCATCTCTACAAGGACATCAATCACCAAGCCGTTAACATCTAGCCTAACCCGACTTACGCAAGATACCCTTAGCAACCGGGAACAAGAAGAATGTCATACACGAAGCCACGCCCTCAAGCACTCCAAGGATTTAATGGAGCACTACTCGGAAGCAGAAGAAATATGAAGAAATGAAGACTACCCCAAATCCAAGTTTTCATATTCCTTTCCACGCCTAGTTTGGGAATCTCGAGGACGAGATTCTTGTAAGGGGTAGGTCTGTCACACCCTGATTTTCATTCCACAACACTTAAGTCAATAAATCATGCAAAATGTTGTTTGAAAAAAACCTTTGAGTGTTCTGGACTTTGCTTGATTTGCTTTTTGTGTGTTGTTTGCAAGTGCTCAAAAAATCAAATAAATCCTCCAACTCTTATACTCCTTCCCCTTGATCCAAAACCTTGCCCAATGATCATGCCATGTGTATAGAACAGAATAGTATTTTCTTGTAAAAATAATTTGGCCAAAAAGTATTTTCTAAATTAGGTTTTCCAAAAACCCCTGAGTTAAGGCTTGAACTACAAGTACTTAAGCTGGGATGTGAAAAATCTCTCAAAAATTGTATTTGACTCCTATTTGATATAGGACACCCATAAACCAGAAAAAAATTAATTTAAAAGTTATTTTGCTATATTATTTAAAGGATTTTTCTTTAGGCCAGAAATGGTCTTTAATAGGTTAAAATTATTTTAAAGCTTCAAAAATATTTTAGAAAAATCAGGGAAACTCAGTGGACATATATTTTCCATATATAAGAGTTTCAACACATGGTCATGTTCAAATTATTTGTCAAACCCCTCAAAAAACATTTCTGGAGATTTCAAGCTTTTGAAATATTTACAAAGGAAATTTTCTTCATTAATTCCAAGAAAATTCTAGCATGTCACATGTGACATATTTTATGATCTTATAAAGCCTCATGCCTTGAAGATCAAGAAAACATCACTAAACCCCCTCAAAACCATTTTTGTCCATTTTTAAGTTTGAGCAACTCTACATTGCCAAACATGTCGAAATGCTCTCAAACTTGATGCACATGCTCAAATGGTGTAATTATGCATCTAGAACAAATGTCAAAAGTTGTAGATAAGGATATCTTGATCAAAGTGCCCCAAAACCCTTTCTGTCAAGAACCAAATTCGAAAAACTCTTGCCAAGTTTGTCCTTTTGATCTGAAATTTCGTGGACATGTTCAAATCCTCAAATGATGACATTACACCAAGTGGTGCACCAACAAGAAGAGTTTTTCTTAGCTAGATCTAAGCAAGTCCATTTCTGCTAATTTCTAGGGTTTGCCTAAGTTACATTGCCAACCTTATTAAAATGGACTCAAACTTGGTGACCAACATAAATCATTTATACCATTTGATCCCGTTAAAAGTCATGTCAAATGGAAATCTTTTGGTTGCCCAGAACACCATCAAACACCTTCTGACATTTTACAAAAACCATTGTTTTGACCCCTTCCACTATTCTCCATGAGCTCAACTTTTTACCAGAGCTTAATCTAGTCACCTTCTACCTCCAGTAATTCCCCCCTTTCAACACCTCAATTATTTGGGGGTGAAACCCGCACTTTCTCTCTCTAGACAACCTCTTTCTCTCTCTCCCTCAACCTCTCTCCTCTCCTAGTAGCTCTCCAAGGCATCCAAAGCTCCTCTCCACTAGTTTACTCCCCCTAGAGCTGCTAGACACTATTGGCCACGCCGACCAAAGACGTGCTCTGGAACGCGCTATAGTGCACCCTAGCACTATAGCCGCTCTCTACCCAAGCCACCGGACCACCTACGGCCTCCCCCTCATGTCCCCCGAGGTCGCCTCAGTGTCCAATATACGGCACGCTGCCGGCCCCCTCTAGAACCTCTCCCGTATGTAAGCTCGCCCGAGCGCGTCCGTGGACACCGCCCATGGTGCAACGCGGCCACGCCCATTTAAACCACCCCGACTCTCTCTCTCTCTTGAGTCTATCCAAACCTGCTCTCTCCCCTGAACCTCTCTGACACCCCCTCTCTCCCCCTCGTGCCCTCTTGCCCTCTCCATGGCCGCTGTGGTCGCCGTCGGCCTCCACCCAGCTCTGGCAAACCAGGGCCTCCCCTTCCATCCTTTTGCCACCAGGAGGACCGCAGCAGACCGTCGGAGCTCTCCCGCTCATTTTCTCATGCTCTGGTGCCGCGTGCCACCGCAACCATCTTCTCTTGAAGCCTCGTCCGCCGCCGTCAGGGTTGCCGTCGTCCTGGACCTCGCCAGCCTACATGGTGCCCATGGATGGGCGCGACACTACCTCCCGAGTTCGCCGGTACGCCGGACGTCGTCGGGGATGGCCGGAACCGCCGGGGAGCACGTCGGCGCCCCGCTCGGTCGACCTCCTCTACTTCTGGCATGAGGAAAGAGATAACCTGCGGGCGGGGCCCGCTCGTCAGTGGCCCAGCCTCCAGGCCACACTGGTAAGTGGAGACGGTTTCATTTTCACCCGCCTTCCCCGCGCGAAGGCGTAGTTCTGTCAAGCTGCCTCTGACGTGGCCCCTGCGCGCGTGCGGCCGAGCCGCTGGGCCGGCCCAGTGGCGCCATACTGCAAAACCTCGCCCAGTGCGCGCTGCCACCGCCCAGATCCGGCCCATTTAGGTAAATCCTTTGTCTTTTTCTTTTTCAGTAAACTTCAAAAATCCATAAACAATTCAAAGGATATCTTTGATGATTAAAATTTCTAGTAACTCCATAAATCATCCCCTATCACATGCTGCTATTTACACATTTTTACAGAAGCATTTCCTTCACACATATTTATAAAATCCTATCTTTCCATTTCTGTGATAAACTTTAGAAAATCACAGATATCCCATTTTTGATCCAAATGTCATGATTCAAATTTATGTATACTTGTAAGTTCAAACCTTAGTTTTTGAACACTTTTCCTAGTACTTTCTGTGCAACATGAAATATTGGCCCATTTCTCCAAATATTGCTAACTTTGCAAATTTGTAGAGAAATCAATTGAACTCCAAATCAAGTGAAACCAACTCCTAGATGCGTATAAAATCATTCCTTGTTAAATGGGTGTCTCTGCTCATTTTTCAAATTAATTTGTCTGTGCACTTCTTGCAGATCCATAAACCCTTGGAATCCAACATATTGAAATGCTCATAAGTATCCATTGACCCCCTTCTAATAAAACCACTCTGGCATTTTTAATATGACCAAAGGTATCCTATAAAAGTCCAACTCACATTTTTAGAGCACTTTTACTTTTGCCTTGTTGTGCTGTTTATTGTGTTTGTTTCCGACGAAGTAGACGGAGTACTTGGAGGAGGACCAGAAGAATTCAAGACTCTGATGAACCAGGGAAGCAGCCCTTTGACCATGTATATGAAACCATTTTTATGCATGTCATATAGCACTTTTATTGCTTGCTTCCTTGTTGATACTTGCATGGTGCACGACCCTACCACCTTATGAGGGTTATGCCGGTGGGAGTAGGTAGGATGCTAGAGTAGTTGCTATGCAAAAAGAGACGGGAATATGCATGGTGATGGAGGCAAAGTATTTTGAAAAGACTTTTTTCGAAAACCCCGTCGGGTGCCACTTATGCCCGAGGGAGATAATGAGATGGGTAACCACTTGATGACGAAGTGGTGTACCGAGGCAAGTGTGTGTTGTTTTTGAAAATGGATTAGATTTAAGATTTGTTGACTGTCCCAACCTTACATGCGCAACCACCCTACCCTTATATGGGAAAGGGCATTATTGATTACCTAGGCCGATACTAGCTTGGAGCCCGCATTCCTAGCGATGGGAGAGTCGTTGTTGCACTCTCTCGGGACGGGGTCGTGCCACGTAGGGCGGCCATGACTGTTTTCACAGGGCACCGGACACACTGTTGGTACCCCGTGCTTGTGGTATTTGATGAATATGGGAGCGAGGCTCCACAATTTTAAGATGTGAATGTTGGGCACGGGGGTTACTACCGATCGAGTGGACTCTATGTTAGTGTCGTCTAGGGAAAGATAGTGATCGGGTGCTTACCCTGGGTACTTGAAGTACCGCGGTTCGTGGATGACACAGATGTTCCCCGGATCTTGTGGGTAAAGTGTGCAACCTCTGCAGAGTGTAAAACTATTCGAATAGCCGTGTCCACGGTCAAGGACAGTTGGGCGGTGCTAGTTAAACTACGTCCAGAGTTTTACAACCGTGCGTGTGTGTGCTGTTGAAGCTATTTGGGTTAAGTCGGATGACTTGACACGATGATCAAGTTGTATTGGTGTCCAACTCTGCTTATGTTGATATCTGTAACTTGTCGGTACGGATATCTGTACTCCCATGATGCATACTTTACATGTTGATAGACCATGTCATTGCACTCAAAACTAGCTTTCTGCAAACTACCTACTTAGTGCTATATCATTGCATTATTGTGCCTTGTTCCAATCATGGGTTGCTTGCGAGTACATTCAAAGTACTCATTGGCTTGCCACTGGTTATTTTATTGGCCAAGCATGAAAGAACAGGAGTAAGATGAAGATTTCTTTGGCGACAAACATGCGAGCTAGGACGCTTCCCAGTCAGAATTCCTGTAGGGTTATGGAAGATGGCATGGGTCCAAGTTGTCAACAAAGATTTCCACTGGAATAATATACTCAGGACTAGACCGTAATGGTCCTACTTTTGTAAAATGGTATGTATGGATGTAAGACTCTTGTTACTTAGCTTCTGTACATGTGCATTCGGTGATCTCGACTTATGAGTCAAGGTCCCCACATAACAAGATGGGGTTTATTTCATATTGCATGAGTTTATCCTTCTACATCATGTCATCTTGCTTAAAGTGTTACTCTGTTCTCTTGAACATAATACTCTAGATGCATGCTGGATAGCGGTCGATGTGTGGAGTAATAGTAGTAGATGCAGGCAGGAGTCAGTCTACTTGTCTCGGATGTGATGCCTATATACATGATCATACCTAGATATTCTCATAAGTATGCTCAATTCTGTCAATTGCTCAACAATAATTTGTTTACCCGCCGTGAATACTTATGCTCTTGAGAGAAGCCACTAGTGAAACCTATGGCCCCCGGGTCTATCTTCCATCATATTAATCTTCCAATACTTAGTTATTTTTATTGCCTTTTATTTTACTTTGCATGTTTATCATAAAAATATCAAAAAATATTATCTTATCGTATCTATCAGATATCACTCTCGTAAGTGATCGTGTAGGGATTGACAACCCCTTATCGCGTTGGTTGCGAAGATTTATTTGTTTGTGTAGGTACGAGGGACTCGTGCGTGGCCTCCTACTGGAATGATACCTGGGTTCTCAAAAACTTTGGGAAATACTTACGCTACTCTGCTGCATCACCCTTTCCTCTTCAAGGGAAAACTAAAGCAAGTGCTCAAGAGGTAGCATGAAGTCGTCTTGGGCTCCATGGTGACCTCCGTCCTACCGTCCTGCTGGTCTTGGTCTCGCTGCACCAATATGGAAACCATTGATTGACGCCTTGGTACTCCGCGCCTGCGCTTGCTCCCTTAGCACCAAATGGGAAACAAGGACACTGTGCGTGCTGGCGCCCGCTTGGCCTTGGTCGTCACGGCTCACGTCAGTGGAACCTCGCGAGTTTGCCTTGCCTTGAACTCTCCGCCCCTCGCGAGCCAGCCTAGTGAGGCCGGTCCTCAGGAGGTCTTGTGTCGCCCGCCTCGCGAGGATTGGCCCCTCGCGCGGGTCTTGAGTCTTTGCTGATGTAGATGGGCCGTATGGACCCACTCGCAGAGCCATGCCATTGGCCGCAGCGGGCAAGTCTGGGGACCCCCGTTCCCAGAACACCGACAGTAGCCCCCGGGCCCAAGGCGCGCTCGGGCTTGGCTTCGAGGCGAAGCCAAAGGCCAAGTGCAGAGCACCGTGGGCCCCAGTAGCCCGCTGCCTTGGTCGACACGTGGCGGTTGATTGGATGTGGGCATCTCCGCTTCCCCACGCTGCCTCAGCAACTGCCTGACTGGACAAGTCCCCGCGACATGCAAGGAAAACCATCATTAACTGTGATCATGGGGGGTGCTGGTTTGCCTTCTCCTGGTATAAATGGGAGAGGACGGAGCCCCCGTCGCCCATCTTTCCTATGCCTCTCCCGCTTCTTCTCCGCCAAGATGCTGTCGAGGGGCCTTCGCGAGCTTTGGCTGCAACACGCCGACTGCGACGCCCCAGCGACCGGAGCGGAGATTGGAGCCATTGCCTTCGGGAAGATCTTCATGACCCGAGGTTGGGGCGATATTGCCCGGGGCTGCCGCGCGGAGGGCGCCCTCGCGATCCACTTCGAGTACGACGACGCCTCCGTGTTGCTCTTCACGTTCTTCGGCAAGGAGGGCCGCCGCCTGGAGTGCTTCCCTTAAGGAGGTCACCAGGTCAATGCAACGGCGGGCGCTGGGCCTGCCGCAGGCCTCGCCTGCAGCTCCTTCAGCGACAGCAGCGGACTCCTGGAGGTACAGCGACTCTCCCGAGCTCATGGAGTCTCCGGAGACGAGCAACGACAACTACGTGCCCCCGAGTTCCCGCTGAGCCCGGAGTAGAGCTGTGGCGTCAGGCCGCCGCCGACGCTGATCTGGATGAGGTTGGCGCCAGCCTCGGGTGGCGCAATGTTGATGATGGCGTCATCCACAGGGGCACGCGTTGTTAGGACTCCATAGGTTCTTGTCTTTTGTTCCCTGCGAGGAATTAGGAAATGGACCCCGCTGGGGCTCGTAAGGCGTCTGTAGTGTCCTTTGTTGACATTATCCTTATCATGAAATCGTGCGTGTCTGTGCTCCGTTCCGGATCAGTTTCCCCTTTCCATCCTTGCGACGACGAGGTGCTCTACGCCGACAGGTCCCGGTCCCCAGGCAGGCTTCAGCCGTCATTGGGATGCCAGGTCGCGTGCCGTGGTCAAGGCCAGGAGGTGAGCAGCCTGAGGTCCAGTAAGAGCCCCTGAAGCGTGATGCTAAGGAGATCCCCTTTGGCATGCAAGCGGCCGCCGAGAGGTAGGAGAGGGAGACTATGTCGCCGCAGCGGGGCTACACAAATGAGAACTCTGCGCTGTAGCGGTTGATTGAGCGTGAAACTTATCTTGGCAATCTGGGGTTGGTTTCTCGCGGGACGCCAGGCTTGGGCGTCGGCCGCTGCTGAGTAGCTAGGTCAGACCCGTGTGGGCCTCTGCTTCCTCCCCATGTTCTTCTTGGTGCTCTACGTCCTCAGGTCCCAGCCCATGAGCGAGCTCAGCCGCCCCTGGTATGCCATGTCGCGTGCCATGGTCAAGGCCAGGGGGTGAGGGCTGGAGAGCCAGTAAGAGCTCCTGAGACGCGATGCTCAGGAGCCCCCCTCTCAACGCGCAATCGAATCGTATGAGAGAAGAGGGAGAGTGCGCGTCACCGCTTGCCGTAGCCTCCAGGAAGTTCCTGCAAGTTAACACGAGGGAGTGCCTGAGCCGCCATGGTGATTGCTGATTCGCCTCCGGTACGTGGGAGGGGGCTCCCTGCTGGGGAGAGCCCTCGAGGCGTGTACAACCCTGCCCTGACATGTGGCTTGCACGGTAG
Organism: Triticum aestivum; assembly: GCF_018294505.1. Taxonomy (NCBI): domain Eukaryota; kingdom Viridiplantae; phylum Streptophyta; class Magnoliopsida; order Poales; family Poaceae; genus Triticum; species Triticum aestivum. The sequence goes on from NC_057803.1 coordinate 399,214,227, forward strand.
GGCTAGACGACACTACTAGAAAAATGGCTATAGCTAATATGGACATTAATGGTGCACCATGTATGTGGTGCGTCACTGCTACTGCTATATAGCAGTGGCGCACCAGATACAGGTGCGCCATTAGTAGTTTTGAAAAAAAATAGTAATGGCGCACCATGGGATAGTGCGCCATTACTAGTTGACATAGTAATGGCGCACCACACCCACCGTGCGCCATTAGTAGTTTTGAAAAAACAAAAAACAATTTGTTAGTAATGGGGCACCAGTGGACAGTGCGCCATTACTAATTAAAACTAGTAATGGCGCACTGTCAACTGGTGCGCCATGACTAACAATTTTTTTTCCAAAACTACTAATGGCGCACCACACACCAGGTGCGCCATTAGTAATATATTTAGCACCAGGGTTACTAATGGCGCACCTGTCGTGTGGTGCGCCATTAGTAACCCTGGTGCTAAATTGGACCCCCCTGTGGACCGCCTTTTAATTTTAAAAAAATAAAAGAAAATGATGGAAATGACAAAAAATTGAAAAAAATAAGTTTCCCATGTGATATGTGGTCTAGTTGTTGGGAAAATTTACAAATATGAATTTCGACTTTATTTGCAAAATCTCTCTAGAATTTAGTAAAATGGGCATAACTTTTGCATACAAACTCGGATTAAGAAGTTTTTTATACGAAAAATCATCTACTCGAAAAGTTACATCCGAATTGAACTGCAGGAACGTTGTTCAACATATTCAAAATCCCCAAAAACCTAACAGAACGAAAGATATAGGGCTTTTAAGATCTAGAGGAAAAAAATGAAAAAAAATTCAAACTTACTAGTGGCGCAGCATTTGCTAGGTGCGGCACCATTTTCAAAATTTATCATACTCATGAACATGAACAAAGTCCCAGACATCAACAAGGTTTAATAGGATTGATATGATAGGTATATCAACAATTGCCTGTGAAGTGAGCTGGTGCTGGGGTTGGATAGAACTGCGAAGTTAAGCGTGCTCGGGCTGGAGTACTGTGAGGATGGGTGACCTTGCGGGAAGTTTGACCATAGAGTGCGATTTGACTTGAGATTAAGCATGTGGTGCGCCATTAGTATCTGATATACTAATGGCGCACTTCTGTGTGGTGCACCATTAGTATCTGGTATACTAATGGCGCACCTGTGGGATACTAATGGTACTAATGGTGTCACCTGTGGGATACTAATGGTGTTGTTACTAATGGTGCACTTCCATGTGGATACTAATGGCGCACCTGTGGGATACTAATGGTACTAATGGCGTGGTACTAGTGGCGCACCTGTAGTGCGCCATTAGTAGCAAAAATAGGTGCGCCACTAGTAGGCCTTTTCCTAGTAGTGCAAGGTGTGTCTGGGCACTCGTGAGCCAGCACGGGACTCACGAGGCCCTACCTCAAGGCAGGTTGCACCTGGTCTTGGTTCTTGTTTGCTGTCTTGGTCCTACGAGGTGGTTAGACAACCTGCGCCGAACGAATCTCCTAAGGTTATCGCGCGAGAAAGCCAAGCACCAACGGCCCCTAGAGGTGACGTGAATGGGTTCGTCCCGCCAGACAGAGCTCGGCCGTTGGATTTATCGACGCTGCAGGGACGGGCCCGAGCACAAACGCCGTGCCTAATCCTCTAACGCGAAGGGTCCTGAAGAAAGACGACCGGCGCGCAGCTCCCGCATTGGGCGACAATCAAGCAGGTGATAGTCATAGATAGATTAAGCATGAAAGGCAACCTAGCTCAGGTAAATGCATAAACGATACGCGCCACTGGGTCCAGCCCGAGCGGCTTGGGGATGATGCAGCCCGAGGGGCGCCCCCAGCAAGCACTACACAAGAAATACACTTCTGTGATGATATGTGTTTGTCACATTAGTTCACGTTTTCTGTCATGCATGTACATCCATGACAAATTTATGACAAAATCAAGATAGTCATACCTGTGCTGTCGTAGAAGTGTTCCATGACATTACCAAAATTATCATCACGGAAGTGTCCACTTCCATGACGATAAATCGCATGTCACAGAAGTGCTTTGTCAAGGGTGACCGACACGTGGAATTCACCATAACGGAACACCGTTAAGCTATCGGGTCCGGTTTTGGATCCGATAACCCGTTAACAACCCCGACCAATGGGGATTTTCCACATGTAAAATCATCATTGGCTGGAGGGAACACGTGTCGGCTCGCCGTTGGGACAGACATCATCCACCCATTGGACCCAAAGCGCCTATGATATGTCGACACGTGGCACGGCCCAACAGAGGCCCATTCCTGTGAAAAGGCCGGCCCATTTGACTTGGTCAAAAGGTGGCCAGCAGGCCCACGGCAAGCCTGTTAACAGCATGTTCGCATATAGCCCATTTATAGCCCGCTAACCCAGGGCCCGTTTACGGCCTATCGGAATTAGGCCCAGTAGCGTCATCTGGGCCGTCCAATATAATTCCAGATCGTTTTAACATTTGGCCCATGTATGGACCATGGCGTCTTTCGGCCCATATGAGGCCCTTAGTAACCCTCGGCCCATTAACGGTCCGTGGTAAAACTAGCCCGTAATGAACAGTGTATCACTTTATACCCACTAAAGGCCCATTATACCGTTGGGCCGTTTCTAGCCCATGTTATCTTTCGGTCTTCTTAGGTCCCATTTATTCTTGGGCTCATTTCCAACATACGTTTACTTATGGCCCGTTACATGCCTTTTCTGCTTGGGGGCCAAATTCAGCCCGTGGATACAGTCGGCCCGTTTGTAGCCCGTTAATCTGTTGGGCCATTTTCATAGCGTCATCAAATACGGCCGATTAATGGCCCGTTATGGTCAACCCATAAAACGTACGATTTCAACTCTAGCCTGTTTACGGCCCCGTATATGGCCCGTACAAGACCCATAGATGAGACGGCCCGTAGAAGGCCCATTGACCCGACGTCCCACAGAAGGCCCATTGATCCGAAGGCCCATGGATCCGCTAGCCCATGGAAGGCCCATGGATCCTACAGTCGATAGAAGGCCCACGGATCCGACAGCCCATAGAATGCCCGCGAATCCGACGGCCACAGAAGGCCAGGGATGGTCCATCCCGTAGATAGCCCATGGAACGTACGGCCTATGGAGGGCCATGGTCACTACAACATTTGGGCAAGTTGGCCCTCGTTTGAATGATATAGCATATTCAAAGAATTATCCTACTCTATACTATCACCTCTAAAAAACATACACTATACAATAATCCTACACTATACAATAAATAAATTACAGCCGATTATACCCACTGGGCATTATGGTTTGGCACCAGTGATAATAAAGCATACACAAACAACAAATTACATACACTGGGCAAATACAGCTCATACATCATGGACGCGCATCAACATAACTTACCATTTGAACTATAATCTTTTCAGAAAATAGGATTGGCCGGATTTAGATAGCACAAACTTCAGTCTGCAAATTCTCCAATTCCTTCGCTGTTACCTCAGTGTCTTGTTTCATTTTTGACTCCTGCATCTAATACCTGCATGTCTAGTCTCAAATTGTTGATTGTACGTTCAGAATCATGTACACGTTGTCTTGCCACCTCTATTTGATGCTCGAGAACATCATCACATTCCAATTCCAATTCATAATCATTCGGTAACGGCCATGCCGCACTGGTCGCGGATCTTTGTGTTGATGTCACTTCATCCTGAAATGTTTCTGGAAGTACACATGACTAGGGCAAATATATAGTTACAACAGTGAAGCGAGCCAGACAGACTATTTTGTACATGGCAAAACATGACTAACAATAATGTTACACGTCATGAAGCATAAGCAGGTGACATTTTAAAAATTATAAAAAAGGTAGTCTGTGCAGCCTGCATACAGAAATCTCTCTTAGCTCGCCAGAGGAGCATGATGTTGGGGCTCAGTCCAAACACGAACAAGTTACAAATTTAGACAGCATGTTGCATAGAAGTAGGCAAGCGGTTGGCCATTCTGTAGCTCAATTAAAGTCTTAGGGAGCATAATGAACAGTAGACGATTTCATACAAACATACTATAGCAAGCAAAACTATGCAATCATTAGCCTAGTATAAACTAGATTGTGAGCCTCATTCAATAATAGTTGGTTAATAGACTTCAAAGCTTCAGGCACACTTCGGCAGAGTAATTAAATGGTAAGGCCTTTAATTATGTCAACTAATAGTTATACAAGTACCCAACAACAGGCATCATTCTTTGGGCATCTCATTAACTGAGGACAAATAAAGCAATTGAAAAGAGCAAATTAACTATCCATGAAACAAACAAGGAATTGAACTGTTGAGTTGGATACAGTGACTTACCTTAACAGGTTGAAGAGGCTCAGTGCAGCTCCTACTTCTCTTGCAAGTCTCCTTCCTAAAATCTTGTACATGGAAATCCTCAATCTTATCTTCATTGTACACCCTCTGCAAGGTGACACAAACTAGTTACTCGTATCCTTGGAAGATAAATATGCATACTTTCCAGTCTCTGAACACAAAAGGATGAGATTATAACAAAACAACACCACACAATGAAACATGCTGCATCTCTTGCACTTGCACACAATGAAATGAGCATTTACTATGTTTGCACTATGTAAAAACTAGGCATACCTTCGAACTGGATCTCCAGGTAATCTTGGAGAGCCTTCTTTAGTGTAGAGCCACACCTTTATGTCACCTATGAGTTAGAAAAGGCCCCACTACAGCATCCCTTAGTGTTTAAATCATTGACAAGCTCTGTTAGAGTGTTAGGTCAAGAACAACAAGTAATCAAAGCAAACAGTCATAGTATGGCTGGCTGATGCAAACAAGCACTTGAACAGATGTGTGAGCAAATCTTACATATCAAGAAAAGAAGCAAAGAAGGAGGCTTAAAGACCATCACTTGACTGACCAGATTTAAGGGGCATTTAAACATCATGTGCAACGTATGAACTAACATAAACATTGCAAATTCCAGATTCTACAATGGAATGCACATGTATTAGGTTATTCCATGTATGATGATGCCTAAATGTACACTATAGCAAGCAGGAGTGATTCATCATTGCACGCACAATTGAATTGCACGTTAAGGGCCAGTTCTATTCCGCCTTTTCAGTGCTTATTATCAAAATAAGCCATAAAAGTCATTTTTGAGTTATGGGCTTGGGCTTAACTAATTTCGCTTTGGAGGGGGGGGTGTTTCAGGTAGAACCTCACTAAATATTGAAGGGAAGGGGAATAGTGAAATGACTTTGTTGTCTTCCTATATTGCACTCAAAATGCAACTGGTGACGCCTGCGTCACACCTCACCCTGAAGTAAAAACAAACACGCAAGCGTTCATTGCCCTGCCCGCTTGCATCTCCTCTCCCCTTTCCCTCTACCTCGATCCCCTGCCTGTAGCACTAGAGTTCCTCCAGCAAGCCGTCACCACTAGTCCCATCTGGCCTGGTCCTCGACGATGCTCTATCCAGCTAGGCTACATGGCCGGCGGGTAGGGGCAAATCTCCATGGCTGCTCCTCCCTCTGGTGCCACCCCACATTCTCATGGTCTCCAGCAGCTGCTCCACTATGGTTCGTCCAATGCATTACTCCGGCAGGCGCTGCACAACTACGGCTAATGCCACACTGCGGCAGAAGGCACCTTATTTCCCCTCCCAACCTCCCAGGCCGTGGCCTTGAGGTGCTGTTGAAGGATGAGCTCATCCAACAAGGTGAGGATCTCCTCTGATTTTTTTGCTAAATTTTCATCCTGATCCACTATACGATGAATTGCTATGAGCTACTTCTGTTGCTGCTATATGATGCATTGCTATGACCTGCTCCTGCTGCTGCTATATGATGAATTGCTATGAGCTGCTGCTGCTATATGATGAATTGCTATGAGCTGCTGCTGCTATATGATGAATTGCTATGAGCTGCTGCTGCTATATGATGAATTGCTATGAGCTGCTGCTACTACTATATGATGAGTTGCTATAAGCTGCTCCTGCTCCTGTTGTATGATGAATTGCTATGAGTTGCTCCTCCTGATGCTATATGATGAATTGCTATGAGCTACTCCTGCTGCTGCTATATGATGAATTGCTATGAGCTGCTCCTGCTGCTGCTATATGATGAATTGCTATGAGCTGCTCCTGCTGCTGCTATATGATGAATTGCTATGAGCTTATCTTGCTGCAGCTATATGATGAATTGCTATGAGCTGCTGCCGGTATATGATGAATTGTGCACTGCTGCTGATGTATGATGAGTTGCTATGAGCTGCTGCTGCTATATGATGCTTTCAGGTGGTGCTGCTATATGATAATAACCAGCCACTTGGACCATCGAATTTCAATAAATAATTGTTCTTCACTTAAATGTGGGTCATGCATTTTTCGTTTAAATTAGGCAATGGGATCTCTATGGAAAACATTGACCAAAGTAGATTGTGCCAAGTAGATGGTATCTTTGTATTTGCATTTTGAGCAAATAGTGATGGTCTGTTTTCCTATCATATTACTTACTGCACTGGGTTCAATCTGTGATGTTTGCAAGTCAAATTAATTTTCATATGGACGGCAAAATGAAAAAATATAATGCAATCTAGACTTTTCACTTATCATACCAAAGATAAGCTGAAAACGCAATGAAAAGAACTGGTTGGCTTATTACATGGAGCTTATATTCACAGGTGCTTATTTTCTTAGGATAACTCGTAATAATTGTCCCTAAGAAACTTGGCCAATAAAACTGGTATACAAATATCATGTCACGATGATTGCAATGGAGGAGTGACTACCATAGCACACTGTATAGGCTCACCGCTGGCTCTACTTTTTTGTGATGTTCCATGAAATTGCCACATACATCTTGTACTTTTTCATTGTGTAACCCAATCTGCAAGTTGGCACGGCTAATTTCAGACATCTCTACATGATAATACATTGCATATCCCTTGCACATATTTAAACCACCAATTAATGATTGTGTGTGTAGCATAAACTAGCCATGACTCTGTGTGCTAGACTAGCAGGCACTCTAAGGGAGCCTAATGTACTGTACTGGACTTCCTACATCCACCTACGATTTTGTGTAATGTACTTCCTCTGTTCCTAAAAATATGTCTATGTAGAGATTCCAGTATGGACCACATACATATGTATATAGATGCATTTTCGAGTGTAGATCCACTCATTTTGCTCCGTATGTAGCCTATAGTGGAATCTCTAGAAACAAATATATTTAGGAACGGAGGTACGAGGTACTATCATGTATGACATCTACATATCTAATTTAGCAGCCTGTAGTAGAAATCATTGTCTCCGCAAAGGGATTACTGGTCAAAAATCCTAGAAAACCACGCTGGCAGGCACAGAACAATACAAGAGAGAGAGAGAGATAGACACTTACAAGATCATAGAAATGCCTCGGTCCAGGATTTTGGTTGGCCAAGCTATTAGATCCAGAAGAAACATCGTCCTTGTAGTTTTTGCCAGCTGCAAAACAGGTAACAGCGACCTATTAGTATATTTGAAGTACATCGGGCAGGTGATGCTGGACGGGTTTAAAGGTGACAAGTACCTAGGCCGTGGCGGGTTCTTGTCATCTTGCCAGACGGTGGGAATCGGGTTAGAAATGTCAAGGGTGATGACGCTGCGCTGGCTGTCGGGGTCCGGTAAGGAGATCTAGAACCGTCGAGTAGGGTGTTTGTGCAGCGGCTCCGGTAGGGTGGACTACGGTGTGGGCGAAGCGTATCTGTGGCCGTGGACGAGGGCGTAGGTGAAGCTGCTTCGGTGGTTGGGTTAAGGATGGTGTCGACAATGTGGATCTGCGGCCGTGGACGGGGCGTCAGAAGCTGCTCCGGGTACACATCCTCTCTGTTTATTGCAGAGACGTGTATCTGGAGAACAGCGGGGAGGTGCTGCCGAAATTTTGCATCGGATCCGGAGCATAGCATGGGAAAATGAACCCAATCTATACATACACGGGTGGGATTAGGACCTATCATTACCTATTAGAGTGTAAGTTGCATGGACGTAATAAAATTGGCAAAGTAGATCAACTGATGAATATATACATGGTGAATTACATATATAATTGTTGTGTGCCCAGTAGCTCTGAAAGTCAAGATGAGTGAGCGTGCGTGGATGTATACCGGTCACACTGGTCAGAACAAATGGAGCACTGAATGGTTCACAAAAACCTAGGGGTTTGTGCAAGCCGCATTTGCAAATGGCCAAAAGAAAACCTGGTGCCCCTGTTTCCGGTGCGGCAATTTGGAAAAGAGGACAGAGGCTGAAATGGGCAAACACCTGCAGAAGAGTGGTTTTACGCCCGATTATATGGTGTGGACATTTCATGGTGAGTCTGCCCAATGTGACCGAGCTGAGGTGGATCGTCGTCGCACCGACGAGCATGGTACCGGGATGGAAAACATGGTGCAAGACTATGATGATGCTCGGGATTCGGACGAGGTGATGGAGGAATCTGCAAAGGCCTTCAATGAAATGTTGGAGTCTTCAGAACGTCCGCTCCACGAGCACACTGAGCTTTGTCAGTTGGATGCCATCTCACAAGTAATGGCTCTGAAGGCTCAGTTCAACTTGGGCAGAGAATGCTATGATGCAATTATGATAGTATTTGGACGCTTTCTACCCAATGGCCATGTAATGCCTGCAAACCTATACCAGTCGGACAAAATCCTCCGTGCACTGAAGATGCCCTATGAGAAGATACATGCTTGTGAGAAAGGATGTGCCTTATTTAGGCTTGACTAGGCGGACTTGAACTATTGTCCCATTTGCAAGTCTTCCAGGTATATTGTGGTAGACAACGGTACGGGTCAGAAGACACAAACCAAAATCCCCGTTAGTGTTCTTTGGTATATGTCAATTGTACCAAGAACTGAACTAGATGCAGATGGGAATCTGATGATGGTACACACATCGGATGGTGTTGCGTGGAAAAAGTTTGATGAATTACATGCTGGCAAAGCGACAGATTCAAGGCATCCTTGAGTTGGCATCAGCACGGATGAGTTCAGTGTGTTTGGTATGACAGCAGCCCAATACATTTGTTGGACTGTATTTGTCTTTCCACTCAATCTCCCCCCCCCCCGGACAGATTATGCAAAGAAAGAACATTTTCCTGATGTTGATAATTCCAGGGCCCAGCTATCCGGGGAAAAATATGAATGTGTACATGCAGCCGCTTAAGGACGAATTGCAAGAAGCTTGGGATAATGGGTTCAAGACATACAGCGCCTATAGCAAACGGAACTTCATAATGCGTGTCTGGTACATGTACTGGACGCATGACTTGCCGGCATATGCGCTATTCATTGGCTGGTGTGTGCATGGAAGGTTCACGTGCCCAAATGGAAGGTGTGCCACACCACCAAGGCAGCTCCAACTTATTTCAGTACGGGCGGAACTGGGTATGTGGTTTGCTTCATGATTCATGCAATTCATTCATCATGCTAGCTTTAGCCCTTCAATTACTAATTTATTTTGTTTCTCTCTTTCAGGCACACTACAATAAGGCGGATAAGGTGTCAGAGGTGTATGACCTGTATGCCATGGCCCATACTGGCCCTTACAAGAAAGTTAAGGCATTCTCTGCGTATGACCTCGACGATCCAAAGAACTTCACCAACATCTCCGCCCACGACAAGCTCGTGCAATATAGAGATCAGGGGAAGGCGAGGAAAGGGGAGGACTTTAACCCGAGCCAGGGTCCCATTGATATAGAGCTGCTGATGATATCTGGTGGCGGGAGGTCCCATGGCTCCATAGCCATGGGAGATGGACTTATCCGTTGTCCTAGCACTCTCTCGGAGATCAAGGCGCGCCAGTCGAGCTCCGCTCCTGAGATAAGGCCTCGTGAACGGCCAGTCCAACTCGCCTTCAAGGTTAGTTATACGTACTCAGCTATCTTTCTCCATTACATTGTGTGCGCTTCCATCAATGATTACAAATGGTCATGTGAGTGGTGTTGCAGGCTGTTATACAGAGTGAGAGAGATAGAACGGAGAAACTTCTGGCGGAGGCGGCGGAGAGGCAGCGGGAGTTGGAGGAGAGGACGACAAAGATGTTGGAGGAGGAGAGGGCACAGAATGACATGCAGGCAAGGGCCATGTACGAGCTCCTTGTGGTAAGTTTCTTCTGTAGATTACTTGCTAGTCTTAACATTTGAGTCTCATTACTAACTAGTATGACTCTGTTGTGAAAACCAAATGTGCAGTCTGTGTGCGAGAAGTCCGGTCAGACCACTCCGCCGATGCCAGTGATTGCTCCTGGGAGCACGGTGAGTTTAATTTGAATGGACATTACTTGCTAGTCTTAACATTTGAGTGTCATAATGCTAACGAGACATTGGAAATGATCTTTGGTGCAGCTTAAATCCAGAAACGCATCGCATGATCCTTCTCCAGCTACCGGTGCGAGCCAGCCCACTCCTACACCTCCCTGATCACGGTATGTTTCTCTAGTGTTTTGCTTAAAAATGCATAAAGACCTAGACTTAGCTTTATTTCCTCCAATATGCTTGCCATAATGACCTAGAGTTAGCTTCTTTTCCTCCAAAATGACTTAATAAGCCATCCATTTTACTTAAGTTAGCTCTAAAATGATATGTACTTAGCTTACTTATGTCAAAAATTGCATAATTAGCTTAGTTAGCTCATAAACGATCCATTTTACCTAAGTTAGCTCTGAAATGACTCATTTTACCTTAGTTAGCTTACAAGTGATCCAATTTATCCAAGTTAGCTCTAAAATGACCCATTTTACGTAGATTAGCTCCTAAATGATCCATTTTACCTACATTAGCTTTAAAATGACCCATTTCACCTATGTTAGCTCCAAAATGACCATTTCACCTAGGTTAGCTCCAAAATGACCCATTTCACCTAAGTTAGCTCAAAAACGATCCATTTCACCTTAGTTAGCTCAAAAACGTGGTATTTCACCTTAGTTAGCTCATAAATGACCCATTTCAACTAAGTTAGCTCCAAAATGATCAATTTCACCTAGGTTAGCTCATAAATGACCCATTTCACCTAGGTTAGCCCATAAACGACCCATTTCACCTAAGATAGCTCATAAACAATCCATTTCACCTAGGTTAGCTAATAAATGATCCATTTCACCTAAGTTAGCTCATAAATGATCCATTTCAACTAATTTAGCTCATAAATGATCCAGTTCACCTAAGTTAGCCAATAAATGGCATATACTTCTTCTTCCAGTATTCTTCTTCTTCTTCTATTCTTTTTCTTCTAGTCTAATTCTTCTTCTAGTCTTCTTTTTCTAACTTTCTTATTTGTCATTTTGCAGGTTTCATTCACTTCATGGAAGCCAGCTTCCTATGATGGATTGCTTGTTTTTTCCTTTGATGCACTTCTTGTATTCTGCTCACTTGCTATGATGAAACTAGATTGCTATGATGAAACTTTGCATATTGTAATATGTATGGATCGATGGAACTATGTGCAACCTACTATGTATGTATGGATGGATATATATGTGCTGGATATTTATTATGTTGGATATATATGTGCTGGATATTTATGTGATGGATATATATGTGTTGTGATATATTTGATGTGATAATTGTTGGATATAAGAAAAATAGAATAAAAAAGAGGCAGAGCAGGCTCTTTGCCGTCCGCGGCAGACGGCAAAGACGCCTTTGCCGTCGGTGGCAGACGGCAAAGGGGGCAGGTGGCGCACACATGTGCTTCCTGAGGGATGGGCCATTTGTCAAATTTGCCTACCGTGGCGGACGACAAAGCTAAGCTGATGGCAAAGACTTTGCCTTTGTTGTCCGCCGTGGCAGACGGCAAAACACAGCGGGCGCTGACGCATTGCTGATGTCAACTGACGGACGGCAAAGAGGGGCTCAAATTTGCCGTCCGCTGGCCGACGGCAAAGGCCGCCGTTAGCCGCCTAACAGACTAACGCTGGCGGATGTCCAGTTTTTTGACGTCCCTCCTCTTTGCCGTCCGCCACTATAGGCAAAGGGCTCTTTGCCGTCCGCCATAAAAAGCAGATGGCAAAGGACCTATTTGCCGACCCTGTCTTTGCCATCACTGTTTGCCGTCCGCCGCTGACGGCAAAGCTCTTTGCCGTCCGCCGTCCGTGCCTTTGCCGTCCGCCGTGGCAAACGGCAAAATACTGGATTCCTGTAGTGCTACTTGTTTCTAGGGGAGGTGGGAGGGGTAGATGCGACCGGAGAAGCAGATCCGGCGAGGTGGACACAGCTAGCAGTGAATGGGCTCTGGTACGCCGGTGGATGAGCAGTCTAGGGTTTTGAGAGGGGAGGTGAGAGAAAGGCCGATGAAGCACGGACGGCGTGATGTGAGATGCTCTAGTGCTGTGGAGTTAGTCATTTTTGTGGCGGGGGAGAGGAAATGGGGGTGCCGTGTAGTGGGCGGAACCAGAAGTTACCAAAGCAGCCCCGACCTATTATGTAGATGAGGGCGGTATTGTAATTGTTGGTCTCTGTGCACCAAGGAAAAAAGTGGAATTTCGCATGCTAAAGACTAAGGTGGCGGAAATTTTAGAAGGAGGCGGGAGATTTTTCCGCCCGCACGATCGTTCGTATCCAGTTTCAACTAATTTTGGACCGTGCTAGCGGGAAGGTCATGCGAGACTGTGTACACGGGGCACGCGTCAGTAGTTAATAACTGGTGTGTCCACCCAAGAAAAAAAGACAATAACTCGGGATGATGCGTCGATAACTTGGACGTTGACACCGCGTGACCAACTGTATGGGTGTAGTGGCGCGTTCACAAAAAAGGGAACAAACGCTCAGCCTATGTATTTCTCGTGCAAATAGATAATTTAGTGCAATTGGTTATTTACTTTAAACATAATGCATTGATGTGTTAGTTTAGAGGCGCACAAAAAAGAAATGGATATTGTAGTCCTCTACTTAAAAGTGTTACCTCATATGATTACATAGCCTCCATTTCATAAATTGCGTACCCATTGAATTCATGTATGAATATTACATATATTACTTCATAATAGAACCTTAAATCATCCAAGACTAATGATTTTGAATGCAAGAGTAACAATGGTGCATGTACATGATAACTACATTGGTTGTTTGAAGAAACATCACTGTAACTTTGGCATGCACAACTGAAAAGGTTTATTTAAATAGAAAAAATGTGATATGTGAGTGTCCATTCTTTATGGCGTTGAATCGATATTGTACCTTTGGCCACGATACGGAGTAGATATTGATTTATGTTCAAGCGATGCACGTCCACGATCGCTAGATAGTGATGCGTGAATGAATTGTGCAATCTCTCTCACACGCATACATATCTCATTTCCCTGTGGTATTCGGAATCACACACACACACTTCGTGTATTTCTCTCCCTCCGTCAAGGTTCGAATTCATCTTTCTACCCCGTCCTACAAGTCTCTCACATAGAAACAAACACGCTCTCTCTGTCGAACACGCCCACCCCTTTAATTCCGCCCACCCACAGCCACTAATGTCTCAAAGTATAATAATGTCTCTCACACATATGCCTAAGGTTAACTCGAGTTCCGGAACCATATGAATACATACAATGGGATTCCAATAGAGCACCTTTTGTTTTGAGATTTCGCTCTCTCTCTCTCTCCCACACATTGTTTCTCACTTCATTTTTTCCGGCACTTGTATGCACACAATTTTGTTTATCTTCGTGATGCTTTAAGTATGCCTCGCACAAATGCTATCTACCTATCCCTTAATATAGCTAGATATGTGCCACACAAACTCCTTCTCCCTACTAGCAAGATGCCCATTCGTTGCACCGAACATCAAGATGCATTTGTATGAGTAGTTTCTCTTGTGGGAGAAAAGGATGAATGAGGGAATGCCTTATTTGCAAATGCGGAGAGGGGTGTGGGTATATTTTTGCAAAATTGCCACAGTTTCCTTCCTATCCGTCGGGTATAAATTGGATGGCCTATATTGGAAGATGGCAGGAACACCATCATCACCAACTCTGTTTTTTATAAGAGTTGGGGTATGTAAGTGTCACTGCCCCCCGCCCCCGCCCCCGGACACACACACCCACACCCACACAACCACACACACACACTTCCCAACACCAAAGGAGTAGGGTGACACTCGATCTTGATACTAGTCTATCAACTGGCTTCACTCTCAAACACACACACACACTACCCGACACCGAAGGAGTAGGGTGGCACCTCGATCTTGATAGTAATCTATCTACTCCTCTTTCAAACACACACACACATACACACACACTCGCTAGTTGTGCCTCTGTGCCTACCGCGCACACTCTCGATACGTATTTCTCTCCCTCCCGCTCCCCCACCCCAACAATGACAGCAGAAGGGTGACAAATCAATCTGATTGTAATCTGTCAATTGGTTTCTCTCTCCAACATTGTATCTCTGTGCCTCGCTCAGTAGCCCCCTCGATATGCAGACTTATCGCGCACGCACAGCTGTAGTGACGATGACGCTGAACCCAGTGTGCCTCGTTTTTACCGGCCTCATGTGATAGTTTTCACCATGTTTTCTGTTAATTAACAAGGCAACCTTTTCTTTGTTCCTACTAGTGAATCCAAAATCATTCGGGGTACACATAAAATATATCACTTCAACCCAATTATCGCAGTAACTATTTTAAAAGAAACTAACTAGATGTCGTGCGTTGCACGGAACATCAGGATGCATTTGTATGAGTAGTTTATCTTGTGAGAGAAAAGGATGAACGAGGGAAGGCCGTATTTGCGAACATGGAGAGGGGTGAGGGTATATTTTTGCAAAATTCCCATAGTTTTCTCCCTATCCGTTATATATAAATCCGATGGCTTATATTGCAGGATGGCATGCACACCATCATCACCAACTCTGTTTTCTCCTCGCTCTATTCCTAAATATTTCTATCTTTAGAGATTTCAACAAGTGACCACATATGGAGAAAAATGAGTGAATCTACACTCTAAAATATGTCTACATACACATCCGTATGTGGTAGTCCATTTGAAATCTGAAAATACAAATATTTAGGAGCAGATGGAGTATAAGAGTGGACATGGAGATATATCAGCAGCATGGTCTACAACAAAAATGTGCTGGACTGGTTAGCGCCGGATGCTCGCAACGCGATGACATGAGTTCAAATTCTGTCTTTAACTTTAGACTTTTATATTATATATTACTTATTTAATATATACTTCTTTTGCTACTATACTGACAGTGCAACCCACAGAGTACTTATAATACAAGATTAAGGATGGACTTGTTTCTTTTTAACTTTCTGTATGAAGCTGTAGCCACCCTGCAAGTCACATGTACACTATACATGCAATTAACTTTTTATAGAGGGACAATCATACACACAATTAACTCAAATGGATTGGATGTCACTCTATTATTTCTAGCATAAGAGCATCTCGAACGGCAGCCGGCAAATTTCCTCCCGTTTCCTTCCGCGAAGGACGACATCAAATGCCAGCGGCATACATTTTCACAACTCTAACCAATCAGATGAAATTCGTGCAAACACGGACTGATTTCATATAAGCATGAATGGTTTTGTATAAAAAAGCGGATCTTCATATAAACATGATGGATTTCATTACATTTACATGAACTAAGCGGTGCCAATCCGGCTATCTTGGTATAGTTAATACTCCCTCCATCCAGAAATACTTATTTTAGTTATAGATACATACAATTTATCCATTCTTAGAACAAAAATTTCCCGCCAGCTAGAGAGGGAGTACATAATCTAAATGGCCGCCCGCGGATCCCTTTGTCTTCCTCATGTCCGGCAGACACTTTGCGGGGTCGACGAAGGTCCTCGGAAGAGACGAAAAAGCAAAGAAACCACCTGAATGTGCAGTCGTCGCCTTGGCGGTGGCCTTCATGGGACCCAAGTGGTGGTGCCCTCCCGTGTTCTACTTCTCCTCGATGATGGCGATGGACACGGAGAAGCTGGCCACTGAGTCGTTGCTGTCCATGCACCCGGCTTCTGTCTCTGCCTGCATGGCGCTGCCGAAAGCATGGGAGGCGCGCCCATAGACACGGGAGGCATGGTACGACACGGCAGCGACGACGCCTGTATCGGTGTGCTCGCCGCCATGCCGGCGTGGAGCAACTCGCCACTCCTCATCGAGCTGAACTAGAGTGGTGAGTTACTGAACCACGCGCCTGCTTGGGGCGGCAACTGGCTCCGTCGGTCCAAGCGAGGTTGGTGAAGCACCGAGCGGCCTCGCCCGTATCCGAAGGGCTCGGCAGGCCACCCAGCCAGGTAATATGCCAGAGAACGGCTCCTCGGAAGCCATCGAAAGAGTGGAGAAAATGGTGAAGGTGGAGATGGGGGAGAGGCGGAGGGGTGTGCTTCTTGCCCGCTGTTTGTTTGGCCTCGTGTAAATAGAGGGTGGATGGTAGGAGCTTGGCCGGCGTCTGGCCTCGTTTAAACTTAGGGCGGACGAGAGGAGCTCGGCTGGTGTTGCCCTTAATTCCGGCCCGCTCATGAACAGACGTGTGGTCGGAGTAGCTTTCTCGCTTTGCATGCGGGTTTAACGGAGGGGTTTGATGGAGGCGAGGAGGCGTGTTCAGCTAGGCGTGCAGCGGGCGGCGCAATACTATTCGATTTGACAGCGGGCGGCGTAGTTCCCGATACGCCTTTAATGCAGACGAGCGAGGGAGTAGCGGTTCCTGAAATGTTGAACGGCTAATGCGTCCTCCTTCAATTAATGCATGAGGGAAGTAATGGGAGGAGGACCAGGAAAAGAGGCTGCACGATATGAATGCAACGTAGTTTGCCCTCATATAGAGGCGCCCCTCCATTCCAATGCATCTCTACATCGTACGCACGTAAGCATTTGCCTAAGCACCTACACTAAGCGCAAAAGAGCTCACTCCAAACCCATGGTGGCAATGCGCGCAAGCGGCCAGCGGCTGTGCCAGATGGTCCACGATGTCGGCCTATGGCATGGCGCCGAGGATCGTCTCCAGATGGTGTTGGAGACCGGCTGGTGGATGGCCACCGTCGATGCCAACTACGACTCTCAGTTGAACCAGATGATCGTTGCCACCACCAACAAGTTCACCGTCCTCAAGAAGCTCGCGGACGACATCGTCGTACTCCTCCAGCCCGCGCGCCCGGGCTCCTTATTGCCTTCCACCCTAATCAGCCTCCATGTCTGGAACCTCTTTCAAGCACCGGTGGCCTTGCGACTGCCCGCCGATGCCACGAAGAATGTCCACCTGGAGGTCGCACTCGCCGTGAAGCGCCTCGCCCTGCAAGAATTCGTTGACCTACACATCCACGTGTGCGAGCAAATCGTGTACATAGGTATCTACAAGGCCAGCGAGGACGCTATGACGTTGGCCTTCCTCAACCGGGTGGAAGCCTTGGATGCCTTTGCTGAGAAGCTCCTCGACCTCGCCACAAAAGTCGCCGCTCCGTAGCAGTCGGTCGGTGGCCCGGTGCACTAAGTTGAGGAGGGGGTCATACGTTGATGGATGCATCTTTCTTCTTGCCTTCTGTAACCACCACTGTGATCGCATCATCATCGTGTCCTTAATTCTTCTTGTGGTGTTGCATTCTCGTTCCAGTCAATACTGACATGTGAAATCCCTTTGCCTAATTATTTGCGTCACTGCAACTAGTACTCCATCCATCAATTTATAAGTTGTGCTTTCCTTTTCCATCAACTTCGTGCAACACGCGGGCATCTCGCTAGAAACACTAGAACATGTCAGACCGTGTGTGACCAGACCAACCTAGATACTACGTACCCTGCTTATCTGGCTGAAATAGCCCCGCCCTAGCGTTTCCAATCGTTATTTCTATCTATCGATCGTGCCAAGGAGCAGAACCAAAATGTTACAATTTATACATGTTTCTCTACTCCTACTCCTATAAAAGACTCAGTTGGTGATGGTGGTCTGTCTGCCATCCATCGTTTCTGACCATTAGATCTGCATCTAACGACTGTGAGGTAAGTTGTGGCATTTTTGCAACAATAGCCCACTTCTCTGCTCCAATTTGCAGAAAACCCCTTATTATCTCGAAAGCAACCACATCCCTCCCTCACCTCATAAAAACAACCCGAGAAATATATACTCCTATAAAAGACTCAGTTGGTGATGGTGGTGTGTCTGCCACCTATCGTTTCTGACCATTAGATCTGCATCTAAAGGCTGTGAGGTAAGTTGCGGCATTTTTTGCAACAATAGCCCACTTCTCTGCTCCAATTTGCAGAAAACCCCTTATTAACTTGAAAGCAACCACATCCCTCCCTCACCTCATCAAAACAGCCTGAGAAACATATTTTGAGTGAAAAGTACTCCCTCCATTCCTAAATATTTTTCTTTCTAGAGATTTCAATAAGTGACTACATACGGAGCAAAATGAGTGAATCTACACTTCAAAATATGTCTATATAATCCGTATGTGATAGTCCATTTGAAATCTCTAAAAAGTCAAATATCTAGGAACGGAGGGAGTAATATATTAGGAGTATATCAAAACAAGAGTGATTTCTTTCAAGTTTTTGATCAATTACTACTATTCTACTACTTTGGACCCGTCGCAATGCACGGGCAGATTGCTAGTGAAAGGAAAAGGCCTACCGCGTTCACGTCGCACTCCCCCCCCCCCCACACGCCCAGGAATTGGGAGTACTCCACGGCCCGTCCGGCACGACACATAGCTTAGGGAAGGCGTGTTGCCTAGCATTTTCACTTTCATGTGGGACCTCCGTTGAGCAAACCGACTATTGGCAAACCGCACCCCGCCTACCGCCGGGTTGGAAAACAGAAACGAGGGGAAGATCTAGCTGTAGCACGGAAGCCAAGAACTTTGGTGTCCGATGGGGCTTGTTGATAGAGTAGGAGCATTCCGTACTACTCTCCTCCTACTGATGAAGCTAAGTTCCTAGGGTAGGGTCATAGGCCTGACCTAGACACCCTCCCCTAGGACATCATCCTAAAACCAGAAGCATTCGAGGGATAGCATCATCCACTCGACTACGAGGCATCCCACTCGGAAGATTCAAAGTCACTCGACCACGACAATTATCACTCGATGGACAGAAGATCCAAAGTCACTCTGCACTACAACGGTCGGACGTTTACTTCATAGACTTAATAGGCATTTATGTCACATAATTGCTAGCGTTACCAGTAACGCCCCCCTCTTGATGTACCTTAAAACCCTTCTGACATGGGCTGGCTGGGGTCTAGGCGCAGTCTATATAAGCCACCCCCTCCACTGGCACAAGGGTTCGCACCCCATGTAAACACACACATACATAATCCAGTCGACCGCCTCCGGTCACCGAGACGTAGGGCTGTTACTTCCTCTGAGAAGGTCCTGAACTCATTAAACTCATGTGTACAACTTCGCCATAGCTACGATCTTGCCTCCTCATACCTACCCCCCATTCTACTGTCAGTCTTAGATCCACAATAGTTGGCGCCCACCATGGGGCAGGTGTCTTAGCGACTTTTTGGTGGAGTTGCGATTCTTCCGATTATCATCATCATGGTTTCCGTTGGTGGACTGGTTGAGGGCCGCAAGATCCATCTCGGCGCGCTCGTTTTCATCGCTGACGACTCCGCTTGGCTTCAGGAAGCTCCACTCGAGGCTGATGCGCTCCCCGTCCGCGGGGCAACGCACTTTCGCGCGTGCGTCCGTGGCGTCCTTCTCCGGCAACCGTCGACCCAATATCGGTTGGTTCCTATGGTGTCCTCATCCCCCGCTATTCGCCGGCACAAGTGTTCCGGTCGGTCGCGGCTCCAGCGGTGGGTGAGACACGTGGTGGCCCGCCAGTCGGCCACCTCACAAGTCGCGGCAATCGAGCCCGACGAAACTCTCTACGGCCTGTTCGACTGGCTCCGTCGAGATCGTGTCCTAGTGCGACAGCAGCGATCCCGTGGCGGAAGTCTTGATGGTCAGCTGACCACCCAGTCCTCCTGGCTCCCCTCGCAACGATGGTGGTGATGGCGGCGGCGATCCATCGTGCGTTCACGAAGAGTACCACCCCGAGCCCCTTTATTCACAGCAGAGGGAAGAGCTTCGCCGCCGCAATATGGATGCACCTCACACTCCTATCGTTGGAGAAACCCCCGAGGCTCGGGCCTTAGAGTAAGCGCGCCTGGCCAACTTCGCTGAGCGCACTCGACTGGAGCACTTGCAGCATGCACTCGACGAGCGTGCTCGGCAGCGGATCCCTGAATCCAGTCGACAACAGCTTCTTACGCCTCAAAATCAAGTATACCGCACTCCGATTCAAAATCTCACAGCTGCAGGCCGAATAGCAGATTCAATCTAGCCATCCGAATCGGAGGCAAGCAGAGGTTTGATGAAGATATCGGCCTTGCTCCGATCAGATGGGGATCAGAACACAACATTGTCCTAGTCGCGGAATAGGATTCATAGCAGGTCTATGGTGGGGGATACAGTGCAGTCGGCCCATAGCCCAAGATCGCCCCCGCGGCATGAAGGACATGGGCACAGGCAAGATCGGTACAGAAATCATGAGCAATATGATCACCGCCTCGGCCACGACGACTGACGTCGAGTGCACATGCCTCGTCCGAGGAGTGGGTCATATGTGCCTCAGCGGCATGATGACAGACGCATCACAACGGCGAGCGAAGAATACAAGTCGACCCAAGGGAGCCAGGCTTTGATGCAAGATCTATTCTCGTTCAAGGTCTGGTTGACAGGAACAGAGCACACAGAGAAGGCCATGACAGAGATTATTAGACTAGTAGCAGAGTGCACATTCCAGGTCCCGAGTGTTTCAGCAGAGCCATCAGGGCTGCAGTGATTCCTCCTAATTTCAGGTTGGTGACAGGAGTCAGCAAATTTACGGGTGAGTCTAAGCCTGACACTTGGCTTGAGGACTACCGACTGGCTGACACTAGTCCAGCAACAACGCCCGAATGTGCCGACAAATCCCGATAGGAGTTGCACATATCTCGTTCTCAGGGCACACTCAGATTGTCCAAACTTCTGGTAGGCCAGCCCAGAGTTGCCCCTGGTGGCCACCGGCGGCTGACGAGGTGGACCAACACTCAGAGGAGCATTGGCCCGAGGGGTTTAAATAAAGATGACCCTTGGGCTCCGGAAACCCAAGGGAAAAAGAGGCTAGGTGACAAATGGTAAAACAAGGTTGGGCATTGCTGGAGGAGTTTTATTCAAGGTGAACTGTCAAGAGGTTCCCATTATAACCCAACCGCGTAAGGAACGCAAAATCCGGAAACATAACACCGATATGACGGAAACTAGGGCGGCAAGAGTGGAACAAAACACTAGGCAGAAGGTCGAGCCTTCCACCCTTTACCTAGTATATAGATGCATTTAGATAAACAAGATTATAAGGTGATATCCCAACAATAAACAACGTTCCAACAAGGAACGATCTCCAATCTTCACCTGCAACTTGCAACGCTATAAGAGAGGCTGAGCAAAGCGGTAACATAGACAATCAATGGTTTGCTAGGACATGGTGGGTTAGAGGTTTGACATGGCAACTTTGGGAGGCATGATAAGCAAGTGGTAGGTATCGTAGCATAGGCATAGCAAAAGAGCGAGCATCTAGCAAGCAAAGATAGAAGTGATTTCGAGGGTATGGTCATCTTGCCTGCAAAGTTGTCAGAGTTGACTTGATCCTCGTAAGCGAACTCAACGGGCTCCTCATTCACGAACTCGTCTCCCGGCTCTACCCAAGCAAGAACAACAAGCAAACGGAACACAATCAACCACATGCAATGCTCAATCAACATGATGCAAACATGGTATGATATGCGGGATGCGATATGTGATGCATATGCAAGATTTGACAAGGAATGATTGAACCTAGCCTCAAATTGGAAATCCAAGAGTGCCACTAGAAAAGTCAGGTGATTTCAGTTCAAATCGATATAAAGATCACCGGAATCGGATGCACGGTTTGGAAATGGCAAGCAAGACAAATATGGCACCGGTCTGCGATAATCAGCAAGTGACCAACTAAATGCATCAGGATAAATATGCTACAACACTCAAACATGACAACAAAATACATGGCAGGGATCCACTCATGAAGCTTGACAAAAGATGAACACTGAGCTACGGCCAATTCATCCAATAACAGGTTCAAACAAGCATGGCAAAAGTGCAAATGATAACAGGTTTCAGACTTGGTGAAATTAACACAAGTCTGGAATTTATCATAGGAAGCACACTTTAGAGCATGGAAACTACATACTACAGGAACTTAACATGACAAAGCAAGGCATGGCATCAAGCTACTCCAAGCACTTAACAAAAGTCCCTTAGTGGTCTTGAGCCAACAGGGATCAGAAAATACAATTGCAAGCATGTGAACATGGCAAAAACATAAACAGATTCAGACTTGGTGAAAAACTGGAGCATGCAAAAACAGTTAACGAGTAGGCATGTTTACGAGCTCGATTCACTCACTACAGAGCATGGCATGACAAAATAAGCATACACCCATCAAGAATACATGGCATAGAAGCTAGACATGGCAAGGACAACAACATAGCTTGCACGGATCAATAGCAACATCCTCGGCAAAATCGCTAAACATGTCAACAATCTGCCAGGATTCACTTTATTGCAAAAGTAGAGCTCGATTTACTCAAGCTAGGGTGCTCCATAAATGCAAAAAAAGACATGGATGGATAGATCACCACAATGTTAACAAAACATCCTTACTAATCATCCTCAAAAGAGGCACGGATCACTAGGAAACAACATGAACATATGGCATAACAACAAAATCAGGACAAGGACTTGAGAAATTCGAAGTCCCTGAAATCAGCATTACCGATTACGCTACTTTGCAAGCTTGTGCTAGTCACCACAAATGTCACAAAAATACATGACAAGCACCCCTGAAAAGATGGCATGTCATATAACAAAACACATGTAGATCTCAGGATCATAGCAGGCACACATTAATCATGGCAAAAATGACAAAATGCCATTTGCTGAAACAGATCTGCCAAATTCATCACATAGCCCTTTTCCAACAGCATTTCGGGCATCAAGATGAGCTCAAATGAAAATGATGCAATGAGGTTAAATGATGTACTCGTCGAGGCTAACATTTTGATATGCTACACGTATGGATCAGAGCTACAAATGCAGAGTTATAGCATGCCAAAGTTTGCAAAAAAATAGGGTTCGGGGAAGAAGTCAACCGAGGGGATTTGACCAGATCTGGATCCGGCGCGGGCACTGTAGCAGATCGGGAGTCACCGGAGTTCGTTGCCGGAAATGGGGGCGATGGCGGTCGTACTTGACGGAGGAGTCCGGGAGGAGCGGGGGCCGGCCGGAGTTGAACTTGGGCGGCGCCGGAGCGGTATTGGCGGCAGCGAGCGGACCCGGGCGGCGAGGAAGAGGCGGCGGGGCGGCGGTCCGGTGTGGCGGCAAGGTCGGTCGGCGTCCCGCGGCGGTCGCCGGCGAACTCGTGGGCGGCGGGCGGCGCGGTGGGTGAAGTCGGCGGCGGCGCGGGAGGAAGAAGGAGACCTGGGCGGCGGTTGTATTCTGACCTCTGTCTAGCAATTGATAGTCAGGGTGCATTCGTGTTATCAATGCCTATTATTCTTGTGGTCCGTCAAGCCATTCTATTCCGGAATTACTAGGGGAAACAAACTCCAGCACCTCATCCATTTCTTGGACTGGTCAAAGTAGTTGTAATTCACAGATCAAAATGCCAATCCAGCTTTTGTTTTGTTCTACCTTGGAGTATTACCCCTTTATGTTAGGATTGTCATGAGAATTGCACCACCTCTTATGAATTCTTGATGTAGTGATACTTCTCGCCATCATAATTGATTCCCCGGTTCCATGTTGTTGTAACCGAGATGCCGACAAGTGAACTGTGATGTGTGAAATCAATACTCCTAGCAACCTTGTTGCTTGGTAGTTAATGGACAATACTATCACTCTTAGCGTGTTGGTTATTGAATCACCATCCTAGGACTGATCGTGCTACCTAGTCCATTTCTGTTGGTGCACTCTTTGATCGATGAGTTAGGATTTTGTCAAACCCTTGCTCTTTTGATCACATCATCCTGCCTTGAAAGGCAAGATTGTTCTCGAGCTTAGAACATATCGATGGTTCGTGGTTTTTCGAATATCTTCTCGGAAGTGTTACCAGGTTGTCACCTGACCACTATGTTGAGTTCGTGATCAAGTTGGTTTCTTGTAAACCACTCCTTCTCCAAGAATCCGTGATGGATACCCCTGAGCTAGTTGGTTAAGCTAAACAAAAACTTGGAGAGTTGGAAGATAAAATCTTACCTAATTTAGTTCATTTCAAAGGGATATCTTTGTGTTGTGTGTTAGTTGAAGAAAGATGATATCTTCATCGAGTGGTCCCTGTGATCAGTTGTTGGACCTATTGTCTTATCAAAACTTGATTTGAGTATGGGCTATCACCAAATCAAATCAGAACCAATGATGTTCGTAGTGTTGTCTTACTCGTGGTTGATCCTAGAGCATACACCATTATATCATTGTTCTGACCAATGCTGTTGCTTTGTTCACATAGCTGCGGAATTCCATCTTCATGGAAATCTTTATGATTTGGTGTTGAGCCCATCAGCAGCATCTTATCTTCTCCATGATTCATGTCGAACATCAAGGTAGTGTTGGAAACTTGTGTAAGCATTTCTTCATGTTTCTTTCATGAAGCACATGTTTGGATGAAAGAAGTGGCTACCTTTGATTCACGTGCATTTGGTGAAAGTTGCCGCCGTGAATTCGAGAAAGTTAGTTTTGCTTCCTATGGAATCATCCCAAGTCAGTCATGCACATGTGTGAAGTATTATATGGTTTGGAGACTTGCAACCTTCATTCTATATGAATCCCTAGCACACCAAGCCACTGATTGATTTGTTCAAGGAAAAGAAGTTCTTAAGTGCTAATCCTTAAGGACCCAAAGGTACATGCCCAGGACTTCACTCTCCGCAATGATGGTTCCCAATCAAAACTCCGTAGTGTTTCGTTGTAAGACTACTATGTGGCCATGCTTGTCTTGGACAACGTGCTCACATGTATGTAGCAGAACCAGCTTATGTTTTGGAGCTTGCTAACGTAGTTCATCTCCCGAGAGTCTCGCAATGTTATCTCGCCGATTTGTGTTGCAACCCTTCTTTTTCAAACATGTGAGTCTGAAATATCATGTTACCAACCAGATCTGAATCTCAGGCAGATATGATGGTTGGAACTTTTCCAAGATCTATGATGTAGGTCCCGACAGGGTTGATGTTCTGGCCGACACACCTAGCCGGAAGATCTTTCATTGTAGTATATTTGACCATCTTTCCATGAGGATTTCGTGCGTCTTATTCTAGAAGTTGTTCCTTAGGGATCCTTGTGCTCTCAGTTTCTTCGATGATTCAATAACCATTGAAACGTTGGAAACACTCTCGACTGTTGAGTTTTTCCCCGGTTACCAGAATCATTCCAGCATTTGTATTTTTTTCCCAGCTTGCACCTCAGTAATTGTTGTCCAGGATCATCTTCAAAAGTGGACTTACCATGGGTCCCATCCATTTCCGATGATAAGCAAAAATCATCCGTTGTGTTATCTTCAACAAGGTAGTCCACATCATCCATCCTAGTCCGAGTATGTCATTCTTTCCGACTACTTCAAATGATTGATTGTATTTTCCCTAGGCTGGTATCAAGAGTTTCAATGATCTTTGAATCAAAAGTAATTATTTTTGCCACTTCAAAGAATTATTCTACGAGTCTCCTTCCCTAAGGTGCCCCGATATGGAATCATAGCAATTCATCTCCTTGCTACTCTAAAACCTATGCACCATCATCTTCAGCGTGGAATTTTTTCCTACCCAATAGAACCTTATCATCTACCCCTTTCCATCCCTCCGAATGTGTGCTTCACGTCTCAGCTCGTGAGATGTATGTATGTCTCATTCCATGAGTTAATCCTGAGTTGCTCGGTGTTCGAGAAGATCAATCCTTCTAGAGTTTCTTTTCCCTCTCGTTGTCATGTTGGTAGGAGTTCCTGGAGCAATACTTCGAGACAATGATGGTGATCGAATCAACGTTCTTATGGGGTGCACCCTGGATCATGGAGATTGTGTTAGTTTGCGTTCCCCCTTCATCTTACCTCACGTCTTGAATCTCGGGACGAGATTCTTGTTTAGCGGGGGTGAGTTGTCACATCCCTAGCTTTACCTTGCACTAGGCTAGCACTTGTTTGTTGCATCATGTTCAAATTTTATGTAAAGATGAAATGGGGACTGATAAACCCTAGCAGCAAATGAAATCGAACTAGGGTCAAAATTAAATCTTTTCAATGAACCAAAAATGCCCTTCTAAAATTTTCATCATCTTTGCCTTGGTCTAGAACCTCTGAAAAAATGGTGCACAAATTTCTAGGTCATCCAAAGGTCACTGGATTAAATCATATGTTATTTGAAATTGGGCATTTAAATGCTAGTAAATATTTTAAATTCCCAAGTAATCCTAAACTGAAATGTTCCATGTAGGATATATTCTATACAGTGGGCATGTGAAGTTGAGTGATTTTTGAAAGGGTCTAGGTATTTTTAGAAAAGCCACAAAGATTACAGAAAAATAGAAAACTGAAACAAAACAGAGAGAGAGAGAGAGAGAGTGAGAGAGATGAAGGAACTTACCTGGGCTTACCTCACCTGTGCAGCCACCTGGAGCCCAAGTGGCTGGCCCAGCCCACCTTCCCGGCTCCCTGTCGTCTTCCTCCCCGCGCTAATAGGCAGCGCGCGTGTCCGACGCACGCCGGCACGCGCCCGGCCACCTCCTGCTTCTGCCGCTGCCCCGACGCGTCTGGACGACGCCACGCACCCCCCTGACCTCTCTCTCCCTCTCCTGTGCCTTCTCCCCCTCCTCTGGCTCCCTCTCTCCCCCCACCGAGTGGAGCTCGTCGCCGCCGCTCATCGTTGCCCTAGCCGTCGCCTCTCCCTCGCCTCTCTGAGCTGTCCCGAGCTCTGCCACGATGTCTTCGTCCTCTCCATGGGGTCAAGCGGCGCCAGGAGCTCTACTTCGTCCCCAACGCCACCGTCTTCCTCCTCGACCGTCCGATATCGCCGGCAACGCCACGGCACCGTCCGGCCACCCCCGAGCCAGCTAACCTGTTCTTCTTCCCTGCCATGATCTCCAGACCCGAACCCCCACTCTGTTTTCTCTGCTGCACGCCGTAGCTGACACACCTCGCCTGCCCGCACGTGGCGCCGCCTGAGCTCCTCACCGCCGTGGCCACCTACACTGGAGCTCAAAACCGAGCGCATTACCGCGCGTAGTGCATCACCACGGGGCCGTAGCAACCACCCGTTGCTCCTACCGTGCCCTGCGGCATCGAGTCCGTCGACGTCCGAACTCCGCCGCCGCTCCCATCGTCGGTGCCATCGACTCCGGCCACCCCGGCCCCTCATGTGCGCTTCCCTAGATGCGGCGCACACCCAGCTCCACGTAGAGCCCCTCCGCCGTCCTTTTGGTTGCCTGAGGGCGAAACCCGAGCCTCCGCCGTGCGTGCTGTCGCCGGCGACGAGCCGCCGGCGTGTTAGGCCTGTTGATCAGGGGTTTGACCTCCCCTGGGTCATTGACATGTGGGGCCAGCCCCTACTAATTACCTAGTTTAGGTTTAACTAAAATAGGATTAGCCCTATCACACTGACACGCGGGCCCCACCATCCAGGTTTGACCTGGACCGCCCAGTTGACTTGCTGACTTTGCTGTGACATAATGCTGACGCTATAAATCATTTTCTGGATTTAAGTTTATTCAGGAAATTCCAGAAAATGCTATAAACTTCAAAAATTCGTAGAAAATTACCTATAACTCCAAATAAGATAAATTATATATGAAAAATCATCAAAAAATCCAATCTATCAACTGGTATTGGTTTCATGCAGGATAAAGCAACTTAACCTGGCTGTTCAAGTGAAACAATTTAATGCACCTTTATGACCTCATAAAATGGGTTTGCATTTGAATCTTTGGTTCAAATGGACTCATTTCAATCTGTTCTAACTTGCATTAGCCCAAAACACATTCATATTGCCATGTCATTCATGCATCATATTGTTGCATGGCATTGATGGTGTTTCTTCTTTGTTTGTCAGTGGTTGTTCCCTCTCGATAGACGTGTTTCGACGACATGATCGATGACACCGATGAAGAACTATATTATCTTCAGAAGTGCGAGGCAAGCAAAACCCCCTTGTTCATTCCGATACAATTCCACTCTCTCGCTCCTGCTCTTTTTACTGCATTAGGACAACAAAGATTCAACTGTTACATGCTGCGGTAGCTGAACCCCCTTTCCTCTGCATGACCTGTCATTGCCACAGTAAATAGATGAAAGCCACTAGCATGAGTAGGAGTTGTTTGAGCCCTGATGTGCCTACTCATTCATGCTTGTTTGTCATGCCTGCTATTGCTTAGAGTTGTGTCAGGTCTGATTAATCGGGGATGAATTGGAAAGTTGTGAACATGTCCTACTGTGTGTGAGCTAAGTGTGTTGAACACAATTTGGTAAAGGTATCGATGAGAGGCCATGTAGGAGTACATGGTGGGTTGTTTCATTGGAACCGCCCTTAAGCACTAAGATCTGTATGTGTGATTTAAGAATCAGCTACTACCATGCATTGGGATCCTTAATTGACCCTCTCGGCTTCTTAACCACCCTAGTACTCTGTCCAGGAGTTGCAACTAGTTTCTGGTGTGTATAGGTTATGTGTTGGCGGCCGTGCATAGCGCTGACCGTAGAGGTGGGCTATGATGTGGTAGATACACCGTGGCACGGTGTACCGAGTCGCCCGTTTGGTGTCTCGGGAACCCTGTACACATCGTTCGGGGCCGTATGTGGAAACCTCGGCCGGACTACCTGTGGATGGAACCTGGATAGGCGATAAACCTGTACTAGAGACTTGATTGTTTAGGTAGGCCATGGCCGACACCCTCGTTGGGCTTCCGCTTGAAGGTTTCCTAGTACATGTCATGTAAACGACGGTAAGTGGTGAGAGCGTGTATGAAGGAGTACACCCCTGCAGGTTTAACATCATCTATTCGAATAGCCGTGTCCGCGGTAAAGGACTACTTGGTTACCTATATAGTTCATAGACAAGTGGAAGTGGATACTCTAAAATGCGCAATATAAGCGTGAGTGCTATGGACGACGTTCTCGTAGGGAGACGGGAGTGGATACATAGTGGTGTATTGATATGGTGAATATGTGGACTCGTGTGCGCCACCCCAAACGAGTTGCTTGCAGTCGTAGTTCAGGTTAGCCATTGAGTCAAAGTTGGCTTGCTGCAGTTAAACTCCACTACCCCTTTGTTGATACCGATGCATATGTAGTTAGTTATGATGTAAGTCTTGTCAGGTACATTTGTACTCACGTTTGCCTATTTTATGTTTTGCAGAGAGACGTCAGTCTCGCTAGTAGTTCCGTGTGGACTTCGATGTTTAGTTTGATACCTCAGCTACGATCTTGTGCCCTCGGCAGGATCTGGTAGATAGTCAGGCTTCTCAGCCTTTTTCATTTGTAGATGTCTGTACTCAGACATGTTAAGCTTCCACATGTGCTTTGACTTGTATGCTCTGAATGTTGGGTCATGAGACCCATGTTTGTAATATCCGGCTCTTCGGAGCCTAATGAATAAATACTTTGAGTCGTAGAGTTTTGTTGTGATGCCATGTTGTATTTGCACATATCGACCATGTTATGTGTATGTTATTGAAATGCTTGGTATGTGTGGGATCCCACAATCTAGTTGTTTATCCTTGGTAGCCTCTCTTATGGGGAAATGTAGTCTGGTGTTTCCACTGAGCCTTGGTAGTCTGCTACATCCCGGTTTACCGGAGTCCTACTAGCCCAGCACTACTGCTCCAGAACACTTGACTGGCTGGCATGTGATTCACTTCGTTCCTGTGTCTGTCCCTTCGGAGAAATGTCACGCGATGACATCCAGAGTCCTGCCTAGCCTGCTACAGCCTGGATTCCCGGAGTCCTGTTAGCCCAGTGCTACAGCCCGGATTCACACGCTGCTGACCGACATGCTCGATGTTGATTCATGTATGCCTGTCGCCGTAGGTTAGTGCCACTTTGGGTTCACGACTAGCCATGTCGGCTCGGGTTCTCTATCATATGGATGCTAGCGACACTATCATATACGTGAGCCAAAAGGCGCAAACGGTCCCGGGCCATGGTAAGGCGATACCTGTGGGAATACCGTGCATGGGCCCGCAAAGTGATATGAGGTGTTACGGGCTATATCGGTGTGACTTAGAATCGGGGTCCTGACAGCTGGCGCCTTGGTTGATGAACTTCCATCAGTGCTTTGGGGTTTGCGGACAACTCCTAATCGGTCAACTAGACGAACTCCATTCTTCTTGGTCTATGTAGCTGAAGCTGTTCTTCCGAGTGACATGATTCACAATGCACCCAGAGTCGAGCTTTTCTCAGAAGATGAAGCATAACAGGCTCGACAAGACGTAGTTGATCTCCTAGAATAGGAAAGAGAGATGGCCCTGATCCGGTCGACCATTTATCAACAAGACCTGCGTCAATTCCACACCAGAAACGTGAGGGGTTGAGCATTTCAAGATGGAGACTTGGTTCTTCGAGTGGATCACCAGAAACCACACAAGCTCGCCCCTACTTGGGAAGGCCCCTTCATTATGACCAGAGTGCTCCACAATGGAGCATACCACTTGTACAATGTCGAGCACAGGAAAGACGAGCCACGCGCTTGGAATGCGGAGCTGCTCCGCCCCTTTTACACTTAAGCATTCGGACTGTTGAGATGTAATAAGAAATACCCTTTAGTTTGATTATCAAAGACACAGTTTTACAGTCTCTTAAATGATTGTTGTTCCTTTTTTCTCATATGTTATAAATCCCCCAGTGGGTGCCTTAGATGTGAATCTGTTTCGCTTAAAGTTGTAAAAATCCAACCGAGTGGTGAGCAAGCCTCCCACTTAGAGGCTTAGCTATGCATCTGTTTCACCTAAGTTTGATAAAATCCTACCAAGTGGTGAGCAAGCCTCTCACTCGGGGGCTTAACTGCAATCCAGTACTCGCCTAAGTTTAAAAAATCCTACCGAGTGGTGAGCAAGCCTCTCACTTGGGGGTTTAGCTGCAGTCCGGTACTCACCCAAGTTTAAAAAATCCTACCGAGTGGTGAGCAAGCCTCTCACTCGGGGGCTTAGCTTCAGTCTAGTGCTTGGCTAAGTTTAAAAAATCCTACCGAGTGGTGAGCAAGCCTCTCATTCGGGGGCTTAGCTGCAGTCCAGTACTTGCCTAAGTTTAAAAAATCCTACTCAGTGGTGAGCAAGCCTCTCACTCGGGGCTTTAGCTGCAGTCCGGTACTCGCCTAAGTTTAAAAAATCCTATCAAGTGGTGAGAAATCCTCTTACTTGGGGGCTTAACTGCAGTCCAGTACTCGCCTATGTTTGAAAAATCCTACCGAGTGGTTAGCAATCCTCTCACTCGGGGGTTTAGCTGCAGTCCAGTACTCGCCTAAGTTTGAAAAATCCTACCGAGTGGTGAGCAATCCTCTCACTCGGGGGCTTAGCTGCAGTCAAGTACTCGCCTAAGTTTGAAAAATCCTACCGAATGGTGAACAATCCTCTCACTCAGGGGCTTAGCTGCAGTCCAGTACTCGTCTAAGATTGAAAAATCCTGCCGAGTAGTGAGCAATCCTCACACTCGGGGGCTTAGCTGCAGTCCAGTACACGCCTAAGTTTAAAAATCCTACCGAGTGCTAAGAAAGCCTCTCACTCAGGGGCTTAGCAGCAGTCCAACACCCTCCTAAGTCTGAAACACATCCCTATCTGCAAGGATGACGAGATGTAGGTCGACCGCAACCTACCCTTCGGAGCTGCGCCCCAAATACAATGTGCACTCCATCCTCATCTGCAAGGACGATGAGGGGCGGGTCGGCTGCAACCTTCTCTTCGGAGCTGCACCACAAATACAATGTGTGTTCCATCCTGATCCGCAAGGACGATGAGGTGCAGGTCGACTGCAACCTTCTCTTCGGAGTTGCGCCACAAATACAATGTGTGCTCCATCCTCATCCACAAGGACGATGAGGTGCAGGTCGACTACAACCTTCTCTTTAGAGCTGCGCCACAAATACAACGTGCGCTCCATCCTCATCTGCAAGGACGACGAAGTGCAGGTCGATTGGGACATCCTCCTCAGAACTGCATCTCGAGTACAAAGACTATTCCGAGTGAAGGAGAAGTTCCACTCGAAGGCAAATGCAAGCACATTCAGAAGATAAACCAAGTTCAGATAAATCCTAAAGTTCCAGAACGAAGATAAAAGTACTCGGGCATCAGGCCCGAAGGAGTTTAACGGTTACAAAATCACTCGGCATTCCGAGGCAAATTTAAGGCGAGGTATAAAGTTTTTCACTCCGTACGAGGAGGGCTTGCAGGCTCGACGAACTCGTCCAGATCAATTCTGTTAGTGATCCAAGTGCTAGCAGCAATGAAGGTTTCCATGAAGGATTGGAAGTCATGCCTTTTCGTACTCGCAACCTAGATCGCCGCCAGCTTCTCTCCCCGAGCTTCTTTGCAATGGACCCTAACCAGCGACAGGGCCACGTTAGCACCGCATCGGGCAGAAGACTTCTTCAATTCCTGCACTCGACCAGGAACCTCATTGAGTCGAGTCATCAGTGGCTCGAGGTCATTTTGAAGCATTGCCCTTGGCTAGAGTGATGTATCAATGCGCGACACCGCCACCTTCAGGCGACCAAGATAGCTCGTAACACTGGTAGCGCGAGATTTCAGTCGGAGCACGTTCATGGCAGCCTCATCGCCGACAGGAGAAAGAATGGGGTCCAAGCCTGTCTCGATCCGTCTAGTTTATTCTTCAAAGTTGTCACAGCCCCAGTTCAGCTCTTGCTTGACTTTGCTTGTTCATGATGCCATCATGTTTAAATTCCAAAGAAACTTGAAATGGGGATTGTTGAAACCCTAGCACCAAATGAATTCAACTAGGTTCAATAAAAATATTTTCAATAATCCCAAATGCCCTTTAGAAAAGATCATGATTCTTGTTAAAGGTGAAAACCTCTGCCAAAAGTCATGCACATATTTCTAGGCCATTCTAGATTTTTGAATTAAATCATATTGTATTTGCAATTGGGCATTTAAATGCTATATATTATTTTAAGTGCTCAATTAATTCTGAACTTAAGCAAGGACTGTTAGGTATAATCCAAACAGACCCACAATTATCTTCAAGATTTTTGAAAACGTTTTGGTATTTTTAATAAAGCTCAGAAGTTGCAGAAAAATAGAAAAATAAAAACAGAAAGCAAAGAGCAGAGATTCACCTGGCTTACCTGCCGCAGCCCAGCTGGCCAGCCCACCTGGCGGCCCAGCCCACTAGGGGCAGCCTCGTCTTCTACCTCTTGCCAGTAGGCAGAGGAGAAGCTGGGCACGGCGCATGCGCGCGCCACCTCCACCCTGCTCGCCTGCCTCTTCGACGGCCTGGACGCCTCTGGCGTTGCCATGCAGACCCCCTGGAACCCCCTCGCACTCTCCCTCGCTCCACCCCCCTCCTCCGTTTCTCTTACGCGCGGCCACCGAGCGCAGCCGTCGCCGCCGATGAGCACCGCCGTGGCCACAGCCACTGCCTCACCTCGCCGATGCGCTCAGTGGCTCCGCCTCGACCCCCTCTTCCTCCTCAACGAGCCATGCACCGCGGGAGCCCCTACAACACCGCCATCAGCTCTGTCTTCTTCCTCGGAGTCCGGCGATTACCGTCGCCACTCCGTCGTCTCCAGATCCTCCCCCGAGCTGCCGACCCATCCATGCGATGCACTATGAGCCTCTGAACTGTTTCCCCCTACTCCCGTGCGCTAATTCGAGCTCTAGCTCTCATTTCCGTCGAGACCGAGACCTCGCCGGTGCCAGCCATGTCGCCTTGTCGTTTTGGCCGGCCTCCGTCCAAACCAAGCACGTCACCGCACTCGGTACACCCCCAGGAGCATGTTTCACCCACCAGCTCCTCCTCCCGTGCACCACAACCCCAAACCCCCAGGTGCCCGAACACCGGCCGCCACCACGAGCTCGACTACGGCGAGCTCGTTCCACCCCGCGCCTCCCGCGTGCCTCCCCTAGATGCGCGTGAGCAAGGGCAAACCTCTGGTGCCCATGGCTTGGCCCAAAACCGCCTGTAGCGCCACTCCGATTATCTTTCGCCACAGTTTTGGTCGCTGCCAGCAGAACTCCGGCGAAGCCGACCTGGCACTGTCATTAGCCACTGATGACGCCCTAACTAACCCACCTAGCTCACTGACACCTGGGCCCACGCCCTAAATAATCTAGGTTTTATTTCAGTTTAGATTAGTTTATAATCACGCGGGACCCACCAGTCAGAGTTGACCGTGCTGATGTGGCTGTTGACCCGGCCCCACATGTCTTTGACCTAGACAGCTCTGTGTCACTGACGAGTGGAACCCACTGGTCAGGTTTGACCTGGCCGACCCAGTTGACCCGCTGACGTCACACCTATGTCATGCTGACGCATTAATTCAATTATTGGAATTATTCTTATACAGGAAGTTCCACAAAATAGTACAAACTTCTAAAATTCATAGAAAATCAACCGTAGCTCAGAATGAAATAAATTATATATGAAAAATGATCAGAAAAATCCAAAGAATCTGTTTATACCATGATCATGCATGTTTGAACAAGTTAACCGCACTGAATAGGACAAATGATGATTAGGGCAAATTATGAAATAACATTTGGAGTTGGAATTTGATCTTGTTTGAGTTCCACTTCAATTAAATTGGCTAGATATTGCATTAGGTCAACTCAGTACCTTAATATGTCATATCATTCATTCCCTTGTGCATTGCATTAATTGAATGTTGGTTCTTTGTGTTTGCCAGTGATTGTCCCCTCTTAGTAGATGTTACTTCGATGATGTGATCGATGACACCGATGAAGAACTATACTATCTTCAGAAGTGCCAGGCAAGCAAAACCCCCTTGTTCATTCCGATACAAACCCACTCTCTCGCTCCTGCTCTCTTTTACTTCATTAGGAAACAACTATTACATGTTGCGGTAGTTGAACCCCTTTCCTTTGCATGACCTGTCATTGCCACAGTAAATAGATGAAACCCACTAGCATGAGTAGGAGTTGTTTGAGCCCTGATGTGCCTACTCATTCATGCTTGTTTTTCATGCCTGCTACTGCTTAGAGTTGAGTCAGGTCTGATTCATCGGGGATGAATTGGAATGGTGATGAACATGTCCTATTGTGTGTGAGCTAAGTGTGTGAATACGATTTGGTAAAGGTAGCGGTGAGAGGCCATGTAGGAGTACATCATGGGTTGTCTCATTGAAACCGTTCTCAGGAACTAAGTTCTGTGTTTGTGATCCATGAAACAGCTACTACCACACATTGGGCCCTGAAATATGACCCTGCTCGACTTACTGACCCCTCTCGTCCTCTGTCCAGGAGTTGCAACTAGTTTCTGGTGTTTATAGGATATGTGTTGGTGGCCGTGTGTAGCACTGACCCTAGGGGTGGGCTATGATGCGGTAGATACACTGTGGCCGGGTATGTCGTGCGCCCGTTTGGCATCTCGGGACCCTGTACATATTGTCTGGGCCATTGAGGACACCCCGGCCGGATTTCCTTGCGGATGCAACCCGAGGAGGCGATAAACCTAGACTAGAGATTTGTGCGGTTAGTCAGGTCATGGTCTACAACCACGTCGGCTTTTGCTTGAAGTCTGCCAAGCACATGTCGTGTGCAGACGCTAAGTGGTGGAAACATGTGTGATGAAGTACACCCCTGCAGGGTATACAACTATTCGAATAGCCGCATCCGCGGTAAAGGACTTCTGGGTTGCTATAACAGTTCATAGACAAGTGAAAGTGGATACTCTAAAATGCGCAAGATAAGCGTGATTGCTATGGATGGCGTTCTCGTAGGGAGACGGGAGCGGATCCATAGTGGTGTATTCATATAGTGAATATGTGGATTCATGTGCGCCACCTCAAAAGAGTTTAAGATAACCACCGAGTCAAAGCTGGCTTGCTGCAGTTAAACTCCACCACCCCCCTGTTGATACCGATGCATATGTAGCTAGTTCTGATGTAAGTCTTGCTGAGTACTTTTGTACTCATGTTTGCTTAATTTATGTTTTGCAGAGAGACTTCAGTCTCGCTAGTAGTTTCGCGTGGACTTCGACGTTTAGCTTGAAACCTCAGCTACGATCTTGTGCCCTCGGCAGGATCTGGTAGATGTCTGTACTTAGACATGTTAAGCTTCCGCATTTGCTCTGATTTGTATGATATGATTGTTGGGTCATGAGACCCACGTTTGTAATATCTCGCTCCTCGGAGCCTAATGAATAAATATTTGAGTCGTACAGTTACGTTGTGATGCCATGTTGTATTTACGCATATCGAGCATATTGTGTGTATGATTAAAATGCTTGGTATGTGTGGGATCCGACAATCTAGTTGTTTATCCTTGGCAGCCTCTCTTATGGGGAAATGTAGTCTAGTGCTTCCATGAGCCACAATAGTCCGCTACAGCCTGGTTCACCGGAGTCCTGCTAGCCCAGAAAAACTGCTCAGGACACTTGACTGGCCGACATGTGTTTCACTTGGTTCCTGTGTCTGTCCCCTCGGGGAAATCTCACGCGATGACATCCGGAGTCCTGCCTAGCCTGCTACAGCCCGGGTTCCCGGAGTCCTGTTAGCCTAGTGCTTCAACCCGGATTCACACGCTGCTGACCGACATGCTTGATGTGATTCATGTATGCCTGTCCCCATAGGTTGGTGCCGCTTTGGGTTCACGACTAGCCATGTCAGCCCGGGTTCCCTGTCATATGGATGCTAGCGACACTATCATATACGTGAGCCAAAAGGCGCAAACGGTCCCGGGCCATGGTAAGGCGACACCAGTGGGAATACCGTGCGTGAGGCCGCAAAGTGATTTGAAGTGTTACCGGCTAGATCGATGTGACTTGGGATTGGGGTCCTGACAGTTTTGGTATCAGAGCCTGACTTCTTGTAGGATTACCAAGCCAAACTGGTCGAAGTTGAGTCTAGAAATGACTTTGCTATATAAGGGAATTCATTGGGGAAGGGAACGTAAGGTTCTTTTTACTCCTTTACCTTATGTCCTTCTGATATGAGTCAACCTCTTCTTTTCTACGGGGATTAAGAACTTGGCCTTCTCATCAATCTATCAGGATGACGTGTTACTAAACCGTAGTTGCCTAAGATTGTTGGATTCAAGCCCGAGTTCGGTTCCTACTACTTCTGTGTGTTGGCAGTTCATCTCAGAACTTTGATATTGTGATGTTTAGTGGTTATGCCTCCATTTTGCAGGATGTCTCAAATCATTTTGAGCATTTACAGCCGTTATGCTATCCGAGTCATCCCAGGTTTTTAAATAGTCTGGTGCATTTGCAAATCCTTCCTCCCAGTTCCCGATGTCCTTTTGCGCCAGTTTAAGCACACTAATCCGTCTGTTGAGGTACTTCGCTGCCTCAGCATTTATGTTGGAGCTATTATTATGACGCTAGGTGTCTAGAGTAGCACCTGGTAATCTAGCAAAGCTTTGCATCCCCAGTGTGATGATTCTGGCCACCATTCTCGAAAGCATCCCGTGATGCCGTTTAGTTAGTAGGCATTCTATTCCTGGGTTCTTGGCCCAAGATTCACTCTACTTATCTTGTGTTGATAGTGTTGTTAGTTCCTTTAGGATATTAGTAACCTTGCGACAGTCCTCGAGGTCCGTGGTATTTCCTTCTTCCAAATACCATGAACCATTAAGGCAGAAGTTCTTTGAACCAAAAGTTCACAATAAGAGTGCTCTTAATGGGTTCTCCATTCAAGAATTGTGAATCTGCCACTCCTACCTTTCTGCATGGGTTGTCCGGAAGAAATGTTGAGTTTTGCTCGACATACTAATCTATGCATCCACAACTCAGAAAGTTATATGTTCCTTGAGTTGTTCCTCTTCAGTTGTATTCCGACCATCCTCTATCAGTTGATAACCAAGAGTACATGTGCATTCGTGTTCATTGATGCCTAGTATTCTTGTGGTTCGTCAAGCTGTTCTATTTCAGAATGACTAGGAGAAACAAACTCTAGTACCTCATCCATATCTAGGATTGGGTCAAAGCAGTTGTATTCCGTAGATCAAAATGCAACCCAACTTTTGGTTCTGTTCTACCCTGAAGTATTACCCACTTTATGTCAGGAGCGTCATAAGAATTGCACCTTCTCTTATGAATTCTTGACGCAGTGATACTTCTTGCCATCATTGTTCATTCCTCGGTTCCCGTGTTATTGTAACCGGAATGCCGGCAAGTGAGTCGTGATGTGTGAAATCAATACTCCTAGCAACTCTGTTGCTTGGTAGTTAATGGACAATATTCTCATTCTTAGTGTGTTGGTTATTGAATCATCATTCTAAGATAGATTGTGCTACCTAGTCCTTATTTCCTGGTGCACTCTTCGATCAATGAGTTAGGATTTTGCCAAACCCTTGCTCTATTGATCATATTGTCTTGCCCTGAAAAGCAAGATTGATCTCGAGCTTAGTATCATATCGGTGGTTCGTGATGTTCCGAATATCTTCTCGGAAGTATTACCAGGTTGTCACCTGACCGCGATGTTGAGTTCGTGATCAAGTTGGTTTTTTTATAAATCACCCCTTCTCCAAGAATCTGTGTTGGATATCCCTGAGCTAGTTGGTTGTGCTAGACAACAACTTGGAGAGTTGGAAGATAGAAGCTTGTCTGACTTAGTTCATCACTAAGGGATATTCTTGTGTGTGTGTGTGTGTTGAAGAAAGATGATATCTCCATCGATTGGTCCTCGTGATCAGTTGTTGGATCTATTGCCTTGACAAAACTTTGACTTGAGTATGGGCTATCGTCAAGTCAAACCAGAGCCAACGATGTTCATAATGTTGTCTTACTCATGGTTGACCCCTCGAGCATACATCATTACATCTTTTGGTCTGACCAATACTATCACCGTGTTCACATGATGGTGGAAGTCCAGTGATATGGAAATTCGGATGAGTTGCTGTTGAGCCCATTAGCAGCATTATGTCTCCCCCCATGACTCATATTGAACATCAACTTAGTGTTGGAAACTTGTGTAAGCATTTCTTCGTGTTTCGTTCATGAAGCATATGTTTGGATGAAAGTAGTGACTTCCTCTAATTCATCTGCATATGTTGGAAGTTGCCGCCATGAATTTGGGAAAGCTTGTTTTGCTTCCTCTAGAATCATCCCAAGTCGT
Source organism: Triticum aestivum (assembly GCF_018294505.1). Classification (NCBI taxonomy): domain Eukaryota; kingdom Viridiplantae; phylum Streptophyta; class Magnoliopsida; order Poales; family Poaceae; genus Triticum; species Triticum aestivum. Next base: position 399,253,562 of record NC_057803.1, read on the forward strand.
TCATGCATATGTGCGAAGTATCTTGTGGTTTGGAGACTTGCAACCTTCATTACATATGTTCCCTAGCACCCCAAGGCATTGATTGACTTGTTCAAGGAAAAGAAGTCTAGCACACGTAAGGACTTCGAAATCCTTGATGATGGATCCTAACCCGAACTCGATAGTGTTTTATTATAAGACTACTATGTGGTCATCCTTGTCTGGGACAGTGTGCTCACATGCTTGTAGCAGAACCGGCTCTTTTTTTGGAGCTTACTATCGTAGTTCATTCCCCCGGGAATCTCGCAACGTCATCTCGTCGTTTTGTGTTGCAAACTTTCATTTTTCTTTCCTGACCCGATGAGTCTGGATTATCCTGACACCAACTAGATCTGAATCCCAGGCATATATGATGGTTGGAACATTTCTCAAGGACTATAATATTGATCTCTCTGTAACCTGGTAAAGTGGATGTCGTGACCAACACACCCAGCCGGAAGACCTATTATTGTAGTATCTTGATTGAGTAAGTAGGCCACCTCCTCATAAGGATCTCGTAGAATTTATTCCAATAGTAGTTCCTTATGGATTTTTGTGTTTCCGAAGTCCGACCTGCTACTTGATGTTCTAGATACCAAACCATTTCAAAGAATGGTTAGGCTAGCACATCAAGGAGAGCATCAGAAGCGGAGCGCTAAATGTCTCTCGGTCGATCATCCAGATTTTGATTCCTTGGCCTCGCTAAGGTGAAATATGAGAAAGTGTTATCTTTCTTGGCATCTGCATCTTCCACCATTATTCATCATAGTAGCATGTTGTGTTGCCAGGATCCTTGACACGGATATTGGTAAAACCTTGATGAATACGAAAATGCTCAGGTTCTTGAGAGCACGCTGAAGCACTAGGATTAATCGTCGGCATTAATTGGGATCCATTCTCAATTTCTTCGATTATGCCATAACCTTTCAAACAGTGGAATCTCTCTCTACTGTTGGGTTTCTCCCCAGTTACTAGATTCATTCCTAGCATTTTCATTTTGTTCCCAGCTTGCACCGCCATTGTGTCATCCTACTACGGACTACCCTTCTCAGTAATTACTGATCAGGATCATCTTCAAAGTGGTCCTACCACGGGTCCCATCCATCTCCGATGATAAGCCAAAAATCATCCATTGCGTGGTAGTCCACGCCATCCATCCTAGTCCGAGTTTGCCATTTCTTCGAGCTCTTTCAAACGATCAATTGTAAATTGCCTTTAGCTGGTATGAAGAGTTTCAATGATCTATGGATCAAAAGTAATTCTTTTTACCACTTAAGGGAACAATCCATTGAGTCACCTTTCCCAAGGTGCCCCGTTATGGGATCATGGCAATTATTTCCCCGCCACCTTGACACCATCCACCATCTTTCTAAGTGTGGAATTGTTGGCCACCAAATCAAACCCTGTCATTGTTCTTCCATCCCTCTCGATATGTTTTGTGTCTCAACTAGAGATGTTTCAACATCTCATTCTGTGAGTGATATTGTATAGCTCGATCTTCGAGAAGATCAATCCTAGTAGAGTTTCTTTCCGTTGTCATCACGTGGATGAAGATCTCAAGCGAGGATGTCAAGATCAACGTATGCAACGAATCAACAACCTTATAGGTGCAACCTGGATCGTGAAGATTATGTTAGCTTGTGTTCCCCCCTTCACCTTACCCTACGCTTGAATCTCGGGACGAGATTCTTGTTTAGTGGGGGTGAGCTGTCACAGCCCTAGTTCAGCCCTTGCTTGACTTTGCTTATTCATCATGCCATCATGTTTAAATTCCAAAGAAACTTGAAATGGGGATGGTTGAAACCCTAGCACCAAATGAATTCAACTAGGTTCAATAAAAATATTTTCAATAATCCCAAATGCCCTTTAGAAAGTTCACGATTCTTGTTAAAGGTGAAAACCTCTGCCAAAAGTCATGCACATATTTCTAGGCCATTCTGGATTTTTGAATTAAATCTTATTGTATTTGCAATTGGGCATTTAAATGCTATATATTATTTTAAGTGCTCAATTAATTCTGAATTTAAGCAACGGCTGTTAGGAATAATCCAAACAGAGCCCACAATTATCTTCAGGATTTTTGAAAATGTTTTGGTATTTTTAATAAAGCTCAGAAGTTGCAGAAAAATATAAAACAAAAACAGAAAGCAAAGAGCAGAGACTCACCTGGCTTACCTGTCGCAGCCCAGCTGGCCAGCCCACCTGGCAGCCCAGCCCACCAGGGGCAGCCTCGTCTTCTACCTCTTGCCAGTAGGCAGAGGAGAAGCTAGGCATGGTGCACGCGCGCGCCACCTCCACCCTGCTCGCCTACCTCTTCGACGGCCTGGACGCCTCTGGCGTTGCCATGCAGACCCCCTGGAACCCTCTCGCACTCTCCCTCGCTCATCCCCCTCCTCCGTTTCTCTTACGCACGGCCGCCAAGCGCAGCCATCGCCGCCGACGAGCACTGCCGTGGCCACAGCCACTGCCTCACCTCGCCGATGCGCTCAGAGGCTCCGCCTCGACCCCCTCTTCCTCCTCACCGAGCCATGCCCTACAGGAGCCCCTACAACGCCGCCATCAGCTCCATCTTCTTCCTTTGACTCCGGCGATCGCCGTCGCCACTCTGTCGTCTCCAGAGCCTCCCCCGAGCTGCCGACCCATCCATGCGATGCACTATGAGTCTCTGAACCGTTCCCCCCTACTCCCGTGCGCTAATTCGAGCTCTAGCTCTCATTTCCGTCGAGACCGAGACCTCGCCGGTGCCGGCCATGTCGCCGTCGTCATTTTGGCCGGCCTCCGTCCAAACCAAGCACGTCACCGCACTCGATACACCCCGAGGAGCATGTTTCACCCACCAGCTCCTCCTCCCGTGCACCACAACGCCAAACCCGCAGGTGCCCGAACGCCGGCCGCCGCCACGAGCTCGACTCCGGCGAGCTCGTTCCACCCCGCGCCTCTCGCGTGCCTCCCCTGGATGCGCGCGAGCAAGGGCAACCCTCTGTTGCCCTTGGCTTGTCCCAAAACAGCCCGTAGCACCACTCCGACGATCTTCCGCCGCGGTTTTGGTCGCCGCCGGCAGAACGCCGGCGAAGTCGACGTGGCGCTGTCATTAGCCACTGATGACGCCCTAACTAAACCACCTAGCTCACTGACACCTGGGCCCACGCCCTAAATAATCTAGGTTTTATTTCCATTTAGATTAGTTTATAATCACGCAGGACCCACCAGACAGAGTTGACCGTGCTGACATGGCTGTTGACCCGGCCCCACATCTCTGTGACCCAGATAGCTCTGTGTCACTGACCAGTGGACCCCACTAGTCCGGTTTGACCTGGCCAACCCAGTTGACCCGCTGACATCACACCTATGTCATGCTGACGCATTAATTCAATTACTCGAATTATTCTTATACAAGAAATTCCAGAAAATAGTACAAACTTCTAAAATTCATAGAAAATCAACCGTAGCTCAGAATGAAATAAATTATATATGAAAAATGATCAGAAAAATCCAAAAAATCTGTTTATGCCACGATCATGCATGTTTGAACAAGTTAACCTCACTGAATAGGACAAATGATGATTAGGGCAAATTATGAAATAACATTTGGAGTTGGAATTTGATCTTGTTTGAGTTCCACTTCAATTAAATTGGCTAGATATTGCATTAGGTCAATTCAGTACCTTAGTATGTCATATCATTCATTCGCTTGTGCATTGCATTAATTGAATGTTGGTTCTTTCTGTTTGCCGGTGATTGTCCCCTCTCAGTAGACGTTACTGTGATGATGTGATCGATGACACCGATGAAGAACTATACTATCTTCAGAAGTGCCAGACAACCAAAAACCCCTTGTTCATTCCGATACAAACCCACTCTCTCGCTCCTGCTCTCTTTTACTGCATCAGGACAACAACGATTCAACTGTTACATGCTGCAGTAGTTGAACCCCTTTCCTTTGCATGACCTATCATTGCCACAGTAAATAGATGAAACCCACTAGCATGATTAGGAGTTGTTTGAGCCCGGATGTGCCTACTCATTCAGCTTGTTTGTCATGCCTGCTACTGCTTAGAGTTGAGTCAGGTCTGATTCATCGGGGATGAATTGGAATGGTGATGAACATGTCCTACTATGTGTGAACACGATTTGGTAAAGGTAGTGGTGAGAGGCCATGTAGGAGTACATGGTGGGTTGTCTCATAGAAACCGTTCTCAGGAACTGAGTCCTGTGTTTGTGATCCATGAAACAGCTACTACCACACATTGGGCCCTGAAATATGACCCGGCTCGACTTACTGACCCCTCTCGTCCTCTATCCAGGAGTTGCAAGTAGTTTCTTGTGTTTATAGGATATGTGTTGGCGGCCGTGCGTAGAGCTGACCCTATGGTTGGGCTATGATGCGGTAGATACAATGTGGTCGTGTATGCCGGGCGCCCGTTTGGCATCTCGGGACCCTGTACACATCGTTTAGGGCCGTTGAGGACACCCTGGCCGGATTTCCTTGCGGATGGAACCCGAAGAGGCGATAAACCTGGAATAGAGACTTGTGCGGTTAGTCAGGTCGTGGTCTACAACCACGTCGGCTTTTGCTTGAAGTCTGCCGAGCACATGTCGTGTGCAGACGCTAAGTGGTGGAAACATGTGTGACGAAGTACACCCCTGCAGGGTATAAAACTATTCGAATGGCCGTGTCCGCGGTAAAGGACTTCTGGGTTGCCTATAACAGTTCATAGACAAGTGAAAGTGGATACTCTAAAATGCGCAAGATAAGCGTGAGTGCTATGGATGGCGTTCCCGTAGGGAGACGGGAGCGGATCCATAGTGGTGTATTGATATGGTGAATATGTGGACTCGTGTGCGCCACCTCAAAAGAGTTACTTGCAGTCGTAGTTTAAGATAGCCATCAAGTCAAAGCTGGCTTGCTGCAGTTAAACTCCACCACCCCCTGTTGATACCGATGCATATGTAGCTAGTTCTGATGTAAGTCTTGCTGAGTACTTTTGTACTCACGTTTGCTTAATTTATGTTTTGCAGAGAGACTTCAGTCTCGCTAGTAGTTTCACGTGGACTTCAATGTTTAGCTTGATACCTCAGCTATGATCTTGTGCCCTCGGCAGGATCTTGTAGATAGTCGGGCTTCTCAGCCTTTTTCATTTGTAGATGTCTGTACTCAGACATGTTAAGCTTCCGCATGTGCTTTGATTTGTATGCTATGATTGTTGGGTCATGAGACCCATGTTTGTAATATCTCGCTCCTCGGAGGCTAATGAATAAATATTTGAGTCGTACAGTTATGTTGTGATGCCATGTTGTATTTACACATATCGAGCATATTGTGTGTATGATTGAAATGCTTGGTATGTGTGGGATCTGACAATCTAGTTGTTTATCCTTGGCAGCCTCTCTTATGGGGAAATGTAGTCTAGTGCTTCCATGAGCCATAGTAGTCCGCTACAGCCCGGTTCACCGGAGTCCTCCTAGCCCAGCAATACTGCTCAGGACACTTGACAGGCCGGCATGTGTTTCACTTGGTTCCTGTGTCTGTCCCCTCGGGGAAATTTCACGTGGTGACATCCGGAGTCCTGCCTAGCTTGCTACAGCCCGGGTTCCCCGAGTCCTTTTAGCACAGTGCTACAGCCCGGATTCACACGCTGCTGACCGACATGCTCGATGTGATTCATGTATGCATGTCCCCATAGGTTGGTGCCGCTTTGGGTTCACGACTAGCCATGTCAGCCCGGGTTCCCAGTCATATGGATGCTAGCGACACTATCATATACGTGAGCCAAAAGGCGCAAACAGTCCCGGGCCATGGTAAGGCGACACCCGTGGGAATACTGTGCGTGAGGCCGCAAAGTGATATGAAGTGTTACCGGCTAGATCGATGTGACTTGGAATCGGGGTCCTGGCAGCAGTTTTGGCAAAATTCTGCATATTCAAAGAATTAGTGAGTCAACCGATTCACGGTGATTTGCAAATAGTAAATTAGTCGGATAAAAAAAAGCACCTTCGAGCATAAGGAAGAGCTTCTTGGCGAGTGCTTTCAGATAAGCTTCCAGGTTGTTTCTCCTACAAGACATGCTTTCCAACCGCTCATACAGAGTCACTTTATCTTTCTTCAGATGAGTCGCCTCTCGATTAGACTCGGTAAGGGACGTCTTCAACTTGGTGATCTCCTCCTCTAAGACACCGACCAAAGCCACCTTTTTGTCACCAAGTGCAGTCTTCTCCTGAGCCTCCTTTTCACAGCTGCAAGATCGAGGTCCTTCTTCGCCTGAGCCAGCCTCATTTTCTCTGCAAGATATACACTTAGGTTAGATAGAAGAACGAAGAAATAACTTGAGTCAAAATAAATAGTCGACAGGTCGTTACCTTCCATACCAGCAACTTCATATTTAGCCTTCTTCAAGTTATGATGGGCCAGCTCCAAGTTAAGGTTCAGTTGTCTCTGTTTTTCCTCGAATTCAGTGAACTTGCAGGTAAGCGCACAGGATTTCTACAATGAGCAAAAGACATGTCAATGGACCAGATCGAAGGTCATTTACTTTCGAGAGAATACAACTTTAAGACTACTGCACAATCAAACATTCTTCAGTAGTCTCAGGGACTACACCCAGTGGGTGCACTTATCGTGCCCCCAGTGATTCAGATTCCACTCGACATGGTCCGCCCAGACCGAGTGGAAGAAAAAAAAGAAGAAAGAGAAAGACATACTCAGACCCCAACCGACTGCAAGCAGTCGACTGCGGTTTCTAGGACTACACCCAGTGGGTGCAATTAGCGTGCCCCCACTGGTTCAGATTCCGCTTGACATGGTCCGCCCAGACCGAGTGGAAGAGTGAAAACAACAGAGATGCCAAACACCCAGTGGGTGCGCAGATGCGAAATGCACGATAACAAGAAATTGCATGGAGAAAGGTTTTCAGGTAGCATATCCTAACAGAACAAGTTCAGTCAGAAGCCAACTTACTTGGACATTGGTTCGAAGGGCCGCGTTGCGGTCTTAAGCAGCCTGACTATTTTCATGCACCACCTTCACTCGCTCCATCATTATGCCAGCATGGCGAATGGCTTCTGCAGCGGCGTCCGCCTGGCTGTCTGGAACATGATGAGTGGTGAAGAATGGGACTGATGGTACAGACGCAGCAGCTTGAAGTTCTGAGGCGTGAAGCTGGACGGTTGAAGCAAGCACTGGTACAGTCGACGATGTGGGCGTTCACTAGATACCAGATCAGCAAAAGTAACAGAAGCTAGAGTCACATCTTCAGGCTGTTGAACCACTGGCTCTACCGCTAGCACCGTGTGAGATGTCTTGCCAGCTGATGCCTTCTTGTTCTTCATGGGCCCCAGCGGCACGTCCTCATCATCATCTGGAACCTCAATGACATTGGGAGGAGCTGCAAAAAGATCAGTCAACCATAGATCAACCGTCTGAATTTAATCGACTGAGTAACTGAAGACAGGATTATGAGAGTTGTACCTGGGTTGGAGGTGACTGCATCTTCCATTTCTTCATCTTCATACTTGTGGGTGGAAGTCCCAGAGGTAGCACCACTACAAATTTCAATATTCAGTCGGTCAGGTCTATCACAGCGGGTCAACCAAGAAATTAGATCCAACTATTACTCGGAAATAGTAGGAACGGCCACTTTGATCTTGGGCAAGGCCTTCGGCGGTATTGACGGCATAGCTTTTGGTTACTTTGGTGCGTTCTTAGTCGGCGCTGGGGAAGACGTCCGAGGGCTCTTTGATGACTGTCCAGTCGGCGCGGTCACTTTCTCGTGGGTGCTTGCCGGGTCGTGAGTGTGCTTGGATCGCCTTTCCCTACGGGGAGATGAGTCAACCTATTCTTCGTCACTCGGGTCATCACTCTCCTCGTCCTCCTCTTCATCAGAGTGCCCCTCGCTACTCTTGCCTCCGCTCGCCTCCCCCTCTGGATCCTTCTCCTACTCCCCGTTGGGCATCGAGTACATCTCAATAAGGGCCTGAAAGATAACAAGTGAAGTGAAAATCAGTCGGTTGACAACAAGCAGTTACATGATAAATCAAGAGAACACTCGGCAATTTAGAGTTGGACCTTGTCTGGTTGGCATGAGTTGTCGAGTGGAGGGACTCTCCTAGACCCCCCCCGGGTTATCTTTGTTGCCGGTGATACCCCTCAGCCACTTCTCCACTGTATCCTCGTCGACCTCTTCTGGGTCGATCCAAGTGGAATCCTCAATGCCCGAATACATCCACATCGGATGGTCACAAGCTTGAAGCGGCTGAATGCGTCGTTTAAGGAAGACCTCCAACAGATCCATGCCAGTCACGCCATCACAGACGAGTTGGACCACCCGCTCGACCAACACCTTGACCTGTGCTTTCTCCTCCAAGATCATTTTCAAAGCGGAAGGCTTTTCAACTCGGGCCATGGAGAAGGGAGGAAGTTCGGTCGACTGGCCTGGAGTCGGCTGGTCTTTGCAATAGAACCAGGTCGACTGCCACCCTCGGACTGGCTCAGGAAGAATCATGGCTGGGAAAGTGTGTTTACCTCTCATTTGAATCCAAAGACTCCCACACACCTGGATCACGTGCATCCTCTCATGACTCGGGTTGGACTTCTTCACCGACTAGGAATGCCATGTGAAAATGTGCTTGAAGAGGCCCAATGTGGTCTACAACCCAAGAAATTCTAGCACATGGACACGAAGGCAGCGAGGTACACGATGGTGTTGGGGGAAAAGTGGAGGAGTTGTGCTCCAAAGAAGTTCAAGAAGCCTCTGAAAAAATGATGGGGACGCAAAGAAAATCCACGGTCAACATGGGTGGCGAGGAGAACGCACTCACCCTCCTGCGGATGCGGTTTGGTCTCGCCCTCCGGGAGACGCGCCGATTCGTGGGGATTCAGTCCCCCCTCAACCAGATCGTCGATGTCGTCCTGACTAATCGTCGACCGAATCCAGTCTCCCTGGATCTAGCCGCGCGGCAGGCCGGACCTCAACGAAGATCCGCCCCGGTTGCACTTCTTCCCCTTCGCCTTCGCCGTCGCCTTCTCCGCGTGCTCCAAGCCACCGTCTTCTCCTTCCCCATTGCGGTAGGCGGAGCACGAACAGAGCGGCGGCGCCGGGAGCAGAGGTGGATATGTTGGAGAAAGCGGGGGAGAAAGAAGAAGAATGGGAACACACTGTGCAAAAAACCCCAATCCGACACCTTATATGAGGATGTTTCCGAATGGCTGACCTCTGGGTCCAGGCGACCCTATCAAATCCCGCAACAGTGGCGCGCGCGATACATGGAGAAAAAGGTGGTGCAACGATCGAGGCGACCCTATCTAATCCAACCCGATTACTGCGGCCTCCTCTGCCCCGCGCGCTTCCCAAAATTCGAATCCCACAATATCCACGAGCAGCAGAGCAACCTATCAGACGGAATATTTTTCCCATATTAGCACTCAAAGCTTAGCAGCAAAAGTTCACTCGACAGGACCAAGAATGGATCAAGGCGACTGAAAAGGAAGGTGAACTCATCATGATTGCTCATTTGGTCCCAATCAGGTGCTTCCGATGCGCGAAAATTGAATCGGAGGTGTTCTCAACTCCTTCTCCACTGAAACCCTAAACCATTTGGGGGCTAATGATGAAGCTATGTACCTAGGGTAGGGTCATAGGCCTGACCTAGACACCCTCCCCTAGGACACCATCCTAAAACTAGAAGCATTCGACGGATAGCATCATCCACTCGACTATGAGGCATCCCACTCGGAAGACTCAAAGTCACTCGACCACAACAATTATCACTCGACGGGCAGAAGATCTAAAGTCACTCTTCACGAAAAGGGTTGGACGTTTACTTCATAGACTTAATAGGCATTTATGTCACTTAATTGCTAGCGTTACCAATAACACCCCCTCTTGATGTACCTTAAAACCCTTGTAACATGGGCTGTCTGGGGTCTAGGAGCACTCTATATAAGCCACCCCTCCACTAGCACAAGGGTTCGCACCCCCTGTAAACACAAACATACATAATCCAGTCGACCGCCTCCGGGCACCGAGACGTAGGGCTGTTACTTCCTCTGAGAAGGGCCTGAACTAGTAAAACTCGTGTGTATAACTTCGCCATAGCTAGGATCTTGCCTCCTCATACCTACCCCCCATTCTACTGTCAGTATTAGATCCACAACACCTACTAGTACCAAGTTTGTACTATACAACTAGTACTACCACTATACAACTAGTAAGTACGTGCACAGCACAGCATCGCAGGAATAAAAAACGGGAAGATCTTGTTTGGGGTGATTTATCTTTTTTCTATCAATGTAGTACGAATAATATGATGTGGGGGCACCCATGAAGCTTATGTGGTTTGGTTGCATGGCTACCAAAGTTTAGAGAAAAATAAATAGATAATGTGTATTGAGTGCACTCCACTAAACAGATATACTTTGGATCCATTGCAACAGGCCGACACATCTATATCTATGGTCGTTGGATGAAGCCAATCCGAGGGTACAAAGATGGCAAATCCGAGCACTACTGGCCGTTGGATATCATCTATATTCCACCAGATTCTGCCACATGTAGAATCTAGAAGACTCCATGGTTGAACTTCATTCATGACTAACTTTGCCACAACTAAGCATAGGCAAACTGTGTCTGAAAAAAAATGTGGATAACAAAATGGCCACCACAAGTGTGGCAAGATTTGGCAAGAGTTGAGTCTATGACATGTGGACCATGTAGCTAGAAAAGTGTGGCAAGCCACAAGTGTAGCAATGAACCAAACACATGCCTGGTGTGTTTGGTAGGGTGTATGAAGGGTGCATGATCCCAAGAGTTCCCTTCTCGACCCATTTTGGGGTGTTTGGTAGAGTGTATGGAGGGTACATGAGTCCACACTAGATTAGCCCAAATACACTAGAAGCATGCATGAAGAGAGCATACATGAAGAGGGCTGTTGAGTTGAGCATGCATGAAGAGGGAATAACTATGCTGAGACGAGAACGCAAACAAACACACTAGTGGCACACCTAAGCTTAGGCATGGAAACCTTAGGTTGCAAACCAAACCATAACTTTGAAAGTTGGTCATTGGATGAAGCCAATCCGAGGGTACAAAGATGGCAAATCCGAGCACTACTTGTCGTTGGATATCATCTACATTCCATCAGATTCTGCCACATGTAGTATCTAGAAGACTCCATGGTTGAACTTCATTCATGACTAACTTTGCCACAACTAAGCTTAGGCAAAGTGTGTCTGCCACAAAAAAGGTGGCTAACAAAATGGCCACCACAAGTGTGGCAAGATTTGGCAAGAAGTTGAGTCTATGACATGTGGACCATGTAGCTAGAAATGTGTGGCAAGCCACAAGTGTAGCAATGAACCAAACACATGCCGGCACGCCTAAGCTTAGGCACGGCAAGCTTAGGCTGCGAACAAAACCATAACTTTGAAAGTTGGTCGTTGGATGAAGCCAATCCGATGGTACAAATATGGCAAATCCGAGCACTATTGGCCATTGGATATCATCTACATTCGACCAGATTTCGCCACATGTAGAATCTAGAAGACTCCACATGTAGAAGCATAATGCACAAACCACCAGAATCTCATGCGTGAAATGCACGTGTACCTTACTAGTAGTTGGTAGTAGTAAGAAACAAATTTCGGGTTTGGCACGAGCTCGTACTGTGGGAGTACCACAAGGCCTGCTGCAGGAGTTACATTTCCCTCTCAGGGCCCACGGGACCGAACTTCAGTAGCTTAGTGCCCGGCCTATGAGTCAATGACATGAAGACCTTAAATGCGGTTGGCCCACATGTCATTCTCATGGTGGTGGTGTGGTTCACGACTCACTCGTTTGAAATGAACCGCCCGGTGGTGGCGTGGTCATGCCAAGGGTGCCACAGCTGGGCGTCGGGGCGTTACGAGGCGTAGATGGCCACACTGGCGGGTACTACCTGTAGTACAGAAGTACTCCAGCTGAGGACTGATGCCCGGGACAAAATGTGTCACAGACGCTGGATGAAAATTCGATGGTGTGGGACATGTGGTGTCATGGGTTCATGCGGCATCGTGGGAATCGCATGTGGCTGTGGTAGAAACTTGATGCTCGCTGCATTTAAGGTGGCCCACTTGTCATGCACACAAAGGCAGGGGCGGTGCGGCCGAGAGGGGTGAGGTGCACGTCGGGGGACGTGGTACCGTGGGTTGGAGTGGCGTCGTGGGAATCGCCAGTGGCAGTGGATGAAACGTGATGGTCGTCGTAGTTGAACGTCCATGGACAAGCTGTCATGTCTATGGACACCTGCATTGCATACCGATCACTAGAAGGAGTAGTAGAGAAAGCTAGGCAGATAAATAGTTCCTTATAGTCAAGCGGACCCACGCTACTACTTGTTCCAAAGACATGCACACCATCGAAATAGTCCATCTATATCAATATACATAGAGAGGGAATATTTTTTACAAGAGAGGAAATAGTTCATCCATGCATAATGCCCTGCTGCTGGTGCAGCATCTTCTTCTTGTTGTTGTTCTCAATTTCTATGGGAGACGGCTTCACAACCAGCTCTCTGGACCTTGCAGCTATCTCAAAACTCACACGGGCATCGAGGGAAGCATATTTTATTCGCTCGTATGTCAAGGGATAATTCTCCCATCCAGACGACCTTAATTCTAGCGTCTTGTCACCCTTCTGAAGATTTGTTCCTAGCAAAAAATTTGCTACATCGAATAGGGATGGTGTCGGTTTATCACATTCTTCTTCAGGAATTTTTATTCTCGTTTGTAGGTCAGCGATGCTTTTCAAATCAAGGTTGTACGGTCCAACTTCTGTTGTCCCCTGCGATGGCTGCTCCACAAAAGTATATGTCCCCCCGAGACAAGAAATCGTGAAGCTCGCCTGGTATGGAGGGCGCGTGTATGATGTGGTACACCAAAACATCATCTTCGAGGCACAGCTGAAGGACATTTGCGCGTTGGATCTTCCCAGTGTCACGCTCCGTTTACTCTGTGTCGAGACCGATGAAATTCGTCTCCACCTTTTGGAGGGAGTAGGATACATTGTTGATCCACTTCCGAACAACCCTTGGGTGGTCGATGATTGTGGCAACTATGTTCAATGAGCCTTTGACGAGGACATGTTGGACGCTAAAAACCTGCATCTCGATCTCTTTCGCCATTTGGAACTACTGGACCAGAGGGCTATGGTTTGGAGAATTAGGATTAGATGGCTAATCTAACTGAAGAAGATGATTATTTATAGGGGCTTTGGAATTACTCCAAGAGGATGTGAAGACTGAACAATGTGAATTCTGTGTGGTTTGGATGCAAATGAAGATCTAGGAGTAGTGAAAAAGCCGAGGAAAATCGGTTCCCGATGGAGAAGTAAATGGGAGAAGTTATGCGCATGCATGAGGAGAGGTGCGGTGTTTTGACTGCTGCATGCAATGGATTGGACGGGCTCTTCTGTTGCCTTTTCTCTCTCCCACGCGCACAGAGTGGTCCACTTGCATGCTGCAGTTTATTGGCTAGAGTCGGGCTACAGCTGCTCATGCGTACGCTTATTAATGCTGTGAATGCGGGGCATGGAGGGAAATGGGCACATGCAAAAGGGTATGTACGAAGAGTAATTAGACTACCCACACTGGGAGTAACTACAGCAGTAACATGCAAAAGGGTATATACGAAGACTAATTTTGCTTATGTGGCAAATAGTTAATGAAGAGAGAGGTAGTTGTAGTAACTTAGCTAGTTACTGTAACATCACATGTTCCAATGCAATATGAGTCTATAACCTAATAAATTAATCTTTGCATGTTATCACACTTAAGTTACTACCCACTATGAACTTAGTAACATAGTCTACAAATATGTGTATTTTACTAGTGTATGTTACTATCCATTGTGGCTAGTCTTAGAGAAATACTGAAAAATGTTATGTGCGGACAAAAGAGGAGTAGAGGGAGTACTACTCATGTTCCTACTACGGTTAAGGAATATGCGGTTAGCCTCAAAAAATAAAAGTCCTTCTTCGCCCTTCCGCATGCACGAGAATTTGGTTATGCTCGCAATATGGATGATAACTGGAGGATGAAGTGAACCCAGAGGCATGCTAGCACCGGAGTGTACTCATGTTCCTACTACTCCTACTAGTAGTAGTAGTACAATTGTGGTACACTTGATGGTCAAAATAGTATTATTCATCCGGTCCTCATAGTGAAGTGACAAGACCCAGCGGCCGAGGTGACACCAGTCCAGGCAATGTGTCCAGGTTACCAAAGTCAACCTCACCTTGTGCACTGTGTAGTCACTGTTACCGCCGTTGTATAGCATGCCTCGCCTCGCCTCCCTCTCCCCTAGCACCACTCCATCTCCATATCATTGGACATCCTGAGGTCACTCTTCATTATCTCACTGTGCCCCCACATACCCTCGCCTTGCTCGCCTCCCCCAGTACCACTATTCACTCGCTAGCCGCACCAGCGCCGATAGCCTTCTCCCCCATAAATCAAGCCCCACAAAACCCCACCTTCCAAACTGCACCATAGCCGAACACGAACTGCCCAAGATCCATATGGGCCTCGATTGGAGCAATCTCCCCAGTGATGTCCTCGGCCTCTGTTGTTCGTGTATGGATATGTTGAGCGCCCTGCGGTTGGCTGCATGCTCGAGGGGCATGCACACGGCCATCATCGAAGCGAGGCCAAAACTTTTCAAGACACCCTGCTTGCTGCTATCTGGTCTTGCGAGAATGGCTCACCATGATACGGAGGCGTACATGATGCCCCTCAACTTCAATCCGATCTCCATTAGCCGAAACTTCTTTCCAGGTATGTAGTGGGTTGCCGTACATCATTTCCCTCGACTTTGATCCGATCACCATCGCCCGAAACTTCTTGGCAGGTATGTACTGGGTCGACATGAACTCCCACTGGATGGCTGCCTTCAGAGAAGACGGTAAAAAGTTGGTGCTCGTGAACTTCCAGACCTCCCATGAGATTATCCTTCCTCCGTTGGATTATATAGAGTTTTACCATCACGGTCCTAGTCATCTAGATTACCACGTCAGTTGAACGGACCTTGTTTTGCAGAAGATTGTAATCTGCCAAGTGCCCACACGACATGCAATTTACGCAGACTTCAAGCTAATTGCTTTGTTCGACCGCGGAATTGCCTATCTTTACGCTGGTGCCTTCTCTAGCTGGAGACAACTCAGCTCGCAGTGGATCATCGTCAAAGCTGATACACACTTCTATGATGCTATTGAACACAATGGCATCATCTACGCGATCGACAATGCAGATGGCACCACGTATTGCTGGGACGGCGCGTGTAAGTTGTTTCCGTCTCATGTTAATGATGATGCCATGAAACTGTTTGAACCTTTTGTAATGATTGGCATATCCCAGTTTCGGCAGAATTTGAGTAGAACTATGGCAATGTATTAGAGACGCCATAAATCAGCTATATTTGGAATGAGTTAATTCATGCGATTGTGATTATGTCATTATAGCCAATTTGTACCCCTGAATAATCAAACTGTTAGGAATATATGGATATTCTCCTTATTATACAACAATCTATATACTACTACTAAATATGAGTGGGTATCAATGGCCATGTTAGTTTCCTCATTTTCATGATGTAGAAACATGCACCACACTATTTGTTTCATCTAACCATACATTAGGGAAGTAAATGTGCATATCGAGAACTCTATATTTGGAAGTAGTGAAATCCTGTAATACTTACCATGTGTACATACGTATATTCTCCCTTCAGCAACCAATGGCTAGAATAATATCCTCACAAAAAATTTACCCATAGAATACGAGTATATAACAATGCATCGTTTGTTAGTTACCATGAAGAATTTGTTTGTGAGGACAGAACATGATTCCATAACATGCATGACATGGTAGTTTCCTGTGAAGAATCGATTCCGAGATAACATGATTATAACCATGCATGGCACTTCTATATTTTTGAACCCAGTATACATTTCTCTGTATTTTCCTCCTAGTTCCAACAGGGACATATCAATGCTGATCTTACATTAACAATGCCGAAATACGTGAGTATCCGGACAGTGGTTGTTACGTCTATGAGCCAGATACCAGCTTGTTGGGGCCTTCAGGATTTTTTAGTTGGAGGCGGGTAAACAGCCATGGTTCACACTCTATGTTTCTCGGACTCAATTATCCGATTAACCAGGAGATCACCATTGGCAAGGACCTTGATGGCAGAGAGGCTTTGTTTGCTATGGAAAACTGTGTCTACATGGCGAGCCCTAGGAGTTCGGGAGCAAACTCCCCTGATTGTCAACGATACAACCTGCAGCCAAAAGAAGGTGAGAATGACAAAGGCATCCGGATTAAATTTGATCCTTGGATGTCTCAATTACGACGGGCAGTGATGTGGTTCAAGCCTTTAGGTTGATAGGTAATTGGGTTGTTGCGTCGAAAGGGTGGAGTACTGGTGTCTCCGGATCATTGGTCACTAAAGCGGGGCTGCAAATTATGATGGTGTTGAATCATCTCTTCGAATGACTTTGTTGTCTTTGCTGCTTGTTCTGGATGCGTAGTTCTTTCTTTTGTTATGCATATTCCTTGTCATTTGGTCATCCTCGTCTACGTCACTCTTGCTATGTAATAGTTGGCTCTGTTTAGAATGTCATTCTCGTCTGGATCACAAGAGTCTGAGCGCTGCGGATGGGTGCGTTTTGATGGTGTAGCAAGGCTTGCTATGTCTTGTTGTTTATGTCAGTAGTAGTCACTAGTCAGTGTTTGAATGTTGTATATATCATTGTTTTAAATTGTTATTTCTCTCGAACTACTAGTGGGCTAAATGAGGGCATCACCATTCTCTAGTGTTCAAAGTGTATCTCCTTTTTTCAAGTTATATAATTTGAGCTCAGTGTCTTCTTGATGATGTACACTTGTTTGGGCTAGTGAGGTGTCATTGAATATGGGCCGAGTAGCATCACAATGCCAAAGAAGTTCAATTATGACTCTCAGGCCGGGCTCTCAAAAGATCCTCAAAAAAAGGCCGGTGTCGTTGTCAAAACCGGCGGATCTCGGGTAGGGGGTCCCAAACTGTGCGTATAAGGTGGATGGTAACAGGAGGAAGGGGACACGATGTTTTAGCCAGGTTCGGGCCCTCTTGATTGTGGTAAAACCCCACGTCCTGCTTGATTGTTCTTGATAATATGAGTAGTACAAGAGTAGATCTACAACGAGATCAGAGATGCTAAACCCTAAAAGCTAGCCTATGGTATGATTGTATGTTGGCCTACGGACTAAAACCCTCCGGTTTATATAGACACCGGAGGAGTCTAGGGTTACACAAGGTCGGTTACAACGGAGGAGATATGCATATCCGTATTGCCTAGCTTGGCTTCCACGCCAAGTAGAGTCCCATCCGGACACGGGACGAAGTATTCAATCTCGTATCTTCATAGTCCAACAGTCCGGCCAAAGGAGATAGTCTGGCTGTCCGGAGACCCCTAATCCAAGACTCCCTCAGTAGTCCCTGAACCAGGCTTCAATGACGATGAGTCCAGCGCGCAGTGTTGTCTTTGGCATTGCAAGGCGGGTTCCTCCTCCGAATACACCACGGAAGAGTTTGAATACAAGGATAGTGTCCGACCTTGCAAAATAAGTTCCACATACCACCGTAGAGAGAATAATATTTCCAAAAATCTAATCTACTGACACGCTTTGGCAGCATGACATCACGCCACGGCATGGTAATTATTTCAACCATTTTTCTTTAACCAGCCCCGCACATAACGCGAGGCGGTTTCTTGACACGTCTTGTCAAAGCAGAGATCGTGTTCCCCTTATCACAGGATTCTCATCAATACGGACGTGGGTAACCCAACCGTGCCATCAATTACGGTGCTTGGGGGGATAAGCGAGTTTTACCAGGCTTGTGGGGGCGCATAGTTTTGTCCGCCCTTATAAAGGGATAAGGTCTCACCTTTTTCTACCCACGCCTTCTTCCTCCTTGCTCATCCATTCTCACGCACTCGAGCTCCAGCGCCCAAGTCCACATCCTTCTCCTCAACTCTCCTCAAACATGTCCGGAGCGGGAGGCAAGTGGATGGTCTGCTCCGTCTCGGAGGGACACATCAATAAACTACGTGAGGCCGGATACTTAGCAGCGGATATCGCGCACCGGCTGCCAGCCGCGGGCAGATCGTCCCTACCCCGGAACCTCACGAAAGGGTTGTTTTCCTTGCCCACTTCGTCCGCGGACTGGGGTTTCCCCTCCATCCATTCATCCGCGGCCTTATGTTCTATTATGGGCTGGACTTTCATGATCTGGCCCCAAATTTCATCCTCAACATCTCGGCGTTCATCGTCGTGTGTGAGGCTTTCCTCCGCATCCGGCCCCACTTTGGCCTGTGGCTGAAGACCTTTAATATCAAGCCGAAGGTGGTTGGCAGCCAACAAGCGGAATGCGGCAGAGCCATGGTGGGCAAAATGCCCAACGTTACATGGCTCGAGGGCTCCTTCGTGGAGACCATAAAGGGGTGGCAATCGGGCTGGTTCTACATCACCGGGCCGCGTGACACCGACTGGGTGGCGGCCCCCGAGTTTCGATCCGGAATCCCCACGCGGCTCACTTCCTGGAAGGAGAAGGGCCTGTCCTGGGGCTCATCGGTAGAGCTAGATGGACTGTTGAAGTGTATCCGGAACATGACAAGCAAGAAACTTAAGCTTGTCAACATAGTCCAGGTCATGCTCTTCTGTCGGATCTTCCCGTGTCAACAACGGGCTTTTAACTTATGGGAGTTTGACCCGGCCCAGCACCAGACTCTACACGAGCTCTTCAACACGACGCATAAGGACGTCTGGAAGGATCTTTTTAAGGGCGCCGAGGTCCCTTGTTCTCTTACCGAGGACAGCGGGCTAAGAGCGAAGCGCCCTGCGAATCCGGTAAGCTCTGTGCATAGGGTATTTATTTCCCCTAGCTTAACCATGTGTGTGGTCTAAGCTCCTGTGCCCTTGACAGGAATGGGTGGAGACATCGGAGCAGATTGACTGTCTGGCCCCTCTGCCCGAAGACCCTGCAGATGCTCTCCTGACGAAGATGCGGACTCCAGCTCCTTATGAGGTGCCGGAGAAGACCAAGAAGAAGGCCAAGGGAACCCGAAAGAATTCCCAGCACCAGGTGGTATCGGACTCATCGTCCGATAACACCAAGGCGCACTCCTCCCATGAAAACGAGGAGAAGGAAGATGAAGATTCTCCCCCTCCAGCTGGGGGAGACAATAAAAGGAAGGCCACCCAAACCTGGGAGGCCGAAGGGTCCAAGAAGGGAAGGACTCTCCTTCCCGACTGTTCCACCACCGCGTCATTGGCGGAGACGAATGGCTGCTCAGGGCCAAGCCCCTGGCGAAGTCGTAAGTATTCGGATACCAGAGTAACTCATAGCATAGTTTTATTGCACTGCTTCTCCTAATCGTCGAACATGATCATGCAGTCCGCCCTGATCCCGTGTCAACGTATCCTCGTCAGACGGTTCCTTGGACTCGTCGGATATGGATAGTGATACACTTCCAACCGCCTCCTCTCCTCGACCTACGGACGATGTCGAGGTACTGTCTGAAGGGGCACCGAGCTGAGGGGAGACAGTTCCGGAGGCACCTCAAGGCGACCTTTCGGACTCTAGGCGCGAAGGGAGCAAGACTCCCAAGGGCTCCAAGTTCGGCCCCCAGCCGAACGCCGCGCCGGACCCTCCAGTGGTTCCGGACTCCGGCAGGTGGCCCCCTTCCAAGAGGGGCAAGCCGCCCATGCCGGTGACCTTTGTCCATCCAGAGGCACCAGACAACCTGCTGGGAGCGCTTCGCGGCACTTCCATCAACGAAGAGCACCGCACTATTATGAGTGCGGTGATCAAGAAGGTTCAGTCCGCCAAGAGCGAACTGACTGAAGCCTGTGCCAGCCTTCTAACAGGCTTTGAGGTAAGTATTTAAAATATAGGAAAATATTACCGCATAGACAGTAGCCCTTGATGCTCTGTTTGGTGTTCACAAAGAAAAGCCGAATAGAGGATGAAATAATATCTGCAGGAGTCTAATATAAGTATGTCTTTATGCGTATGCAGGCTTTGCTTCTGACATCTGCCGCACTGACTGCGGAGGTCGCCGCACTAAAGCGGGACCTCGAGTGGTCCGAGAAAGAGCTCGGCCTTGCCAAGAGGCCGCTCGAGGAGAACAAAGGTAAGTAATACCTTGTCTACATAAAAAAGAAAATGTGGTTTTGAAATGATAGGATCATCATGAATGTGCCAGGTGCCACGACCAAAGTGGCGACCCTGAAGCAAGCACTGACCAAGGCCGAAAACAAAGCGGCCAAGGAGCGCACCGAGCGGGAAAAACAAGAGGCACGGGTGGGCGAGGTGCAGCAAGAGCTCCAAGCTCTCGTGAAGAAGCACGAGGCTTTGGAGCTTGACTCGAAGACGCGAGAGTCCGAGCTTGCCGCGGCCCTCGACAGCACAAAGCATGCCAAGGCTAAAGCCAAAAAGGCCCTCCAGGAAATTGAGACGATGAGGAAGATAGTGGCGGGTAAGGCATTCAATATGCAAAGCAAGCATGTGAAAGTAAATTACTTGTTACATACCCGAGTCCGGAGCTCTCCAGGAGCATTCGCAGATTTGCCCTGCAGCGTGTCGAATGCCGCGAAGTATTACCAGGCCAAGGAGGGAAGCTCGACAGAGAAGTTGTTCTGGTCTCAGTATACTAGGACTGAACACCCGATCCCTATGAGCGACCAGCTGAAGCACCTGGTCGAGCTGCACAAGGCGGCCGAACAGGCCATGAAGGGCTTTATAGTCCGGATGTCGCCTGGCGACTCCCTTCCCAATAGCTACTTCGGCCTAGTGAGGCATCTTGTGGATGCCTGCCCATGGCTGGAAGTCATCAAACGGTCTGTCTATATCGAAGGTGCCCGCAGGGCTTTCGCCGGTGCAAAGGTGCACTGGGCCAAGATGGACACCGAGAAGCTGGTGAAGGAGGGGCCGCCGCAGGGCAAGGAGCCTCGCCACCCCGAGATGTATTATGAGGGTGTCCTGAAGGGTGCCCGTCTTGTGGCGGACGAGTGTGCGAAGGATGTAATTTTTGAATGAACTTGCTCGTGTGATCCTGTATTATGAAAACTTGTTCATATGCGCTATGCAACGCTTGTTTGAATTTAAAATATTACCTTCTGTGCGTCTGTTTATCAAATTTGAGAGATGGCCAGTCGTCGGCTTCTGCCCCCATGCCACGAGTGCTAGGGTGTTCGGGATAAATCTGAGCACTCTTTTTCCCGTTGTTGGGTCCTTTGGGGGAGGTGCTTAGCACAACGAACAAGGCAATCGGACTATAATGCTTTATCACTCTCACTTATCCATAGAAGTATACAATTTTAAATTTTGGCGAAGCCCCTAGTATTCGGAAGGCCGAATTCGGGGCGCTATACACGGCTTAAGCCGGACAAAGCCGACTCCTCGCTCTAAGCGGCATACATCTTTAGGGACTCGAGACCTCTCGAACAACGACCAGCTCTCGCCTTATCATGACAGTCAGTTTTAGATTTCTCTACTGAGGTTCTTAGCCCAGATGAACCAGGGAACAATCGCAGTAGTTCTCCCAGTGCTACCTTAGCCGATATAGCGGAACGTAAGGTACCAAAACATGGGAGCCGGGAAAACCCAACTATTGACCCAAGGAATGATTCGGAGCTGATGCATATAATGCTATAAGTTCGGGGTGCCGCACTGTCGAAAGTGTTCGGACTTCTCACGCCGTATTATGGGATACGCTTAAGCCCCTGGCGTATGGGCCGTACCAAAGTGTACGGTTGCTGAATGTCATGAATGAATAAATATATATAAGAAGAATGCGATAATAGTCTAGTGATATGCATCATTTTATACAAAAAGGTGCATCGAAGCAGAATGATACAAGTACTGCGATAAGAAAAAAGTAGGACTATTTGACATGTCCCCTCCAAGCACAAGCTGAGGAATTGTATTTAAAGCAGGTATTTCACTCGTTATCAGGGACCACCTGGGATTTCCTTGATGTGACATAGCTTTCTGCCTCCTTGGTTGTTGTATCGTGTGTCCGGCAATCGTACTGCCGGACGGGGCTTCCAGAGATTAAAGTCCTGAAAGAAAGAAAAATAACAAAGCGGGAAGCCCCTACTGCGGTTGAGCCGCATCTTGGGGCATGCCGTAGTCGTGCCCCCTCCCCACCTGTGCCCATGGTATTTTCAATGCGTAAGTATGTACGCGTGGAACGGATTTCGCCGTTTGGCTAGGACTGGAGTGGGGGCCGCATTGCTATGCGAGCTCGGAGTGTGCCGGGCGGTCGTGTTGCCGATTACTCCGGCCATGCTTGAAGGTGTCCGGGTACTTAATCGTCGAACTAGTGGATTGCCTTAAGAGGCTGCTTTGCGCTTCTGCTGCGAGGGCCGCAGTGTGCTCCTCCGTGCGGAGAGAGCGCTCTGTGTTTCCATTGACTGTGATGACCCCCCGAGGTCCTACCATCTTGAGCTTGGGATATGCATGGTGCGATACCGCGTTGAATCTCGCAAATGCGATTCGCCCGAGCAGTGCATGATAGCCATTGCGGAACGGTACTATATCGAAGATTAACTCCTTGCTCCGGAATTTATCCGGGGATCCGAAGACCACTTCTAGTGTGACTGAGCCTGTGCAATGGGCCTCTACACCTGGTATGACGCCTTTGAAGGTCGTTTTTGTGGGTTTGATCCTTGAAGGGCCTATACCCATTTTGTGCACTGTGCCGTGATAAAGCCGGTTCAGGCTGCTGCCGCCATCCATAAGGACTCGAATGAGGTGAAATCCATCGATGATTGGGTCTAGGACCAGTGCGGCGAATCCGCCATGACGGATACAAGTGGGATGGTCCCTGCGATCGAAGGTGATCGGACAGGAGGAGCATGGGTTGAACTTTGAGGCGACTGGCTCCAACGCATATACATCCCTTAACGCACGCTTCCGCTCCCTCTTGGGGATGTGGGTGGCGTATATCATGTTCACCGTCCACACTTGTGGGGGGAACCTCTTCTGTCCTCCAGTGTTCGGCTGTCGGGGCTCCTCCTCATCATCGCTATGTGACCCCTTATCTTTGTTTTTGGCATATAACTTGCCGGCCTGCTTGAACACCCAACATTACTTATTGGTGTGGTTAGCTGGCTTGTCGGGGGTGCCATGTATTTGGCATGAGCGATCGAGTATACGATCCAAACTGGACGGGCCTGGAGTGCTTCTTTTGAATGGCTTTTTCCGCTGACTGGGTTTAGAGCCTCTGAATCCGGCATTGACCATCGTATCCTTGGTATTGTCGCTATTGATGCGACACTTGTGTTTGTTGTGACGTGACCTGCCATTGCCATCCTTGGTATCCGAATTACCATGGTTCTTTGATATATTATTGCTGCGAGCCAGCCAGTTGTCTTCTCCCGCGCAAAAGTGGGTCATGAGTGTCGTGAGGGCTGCCATAGATTTCAGCTTTTCCTGGCCAAGGTGCCGGGCGAGCCACTCATTGCGGATGTTGTGTTTAAAAGCTGCTAGGGCCTCCGCATCCGGACAATCGACAATTTGATTTTTCTTTGTCAGGAACCGTGTCTAGAATTGCCTGGCCGATTGCTCTGTCTGCTGAATTATGTGGCTCAAGTCATCGGCATCTAGTGGTCGCACATAAGTGCCCTGGAAGTTGTCGAGCAATGCGGCTTCCAGATATTCCCAACAGCCAATGGATTCTGCTGGCAGGCTGTTGAGCCAACGCCGAGCTGGTCCTTCGAGTTTGAGTGGGAGGTATTTGATGGCGTGTAGATCATCACCGCGGGCCATGTGGATGTGCAGGAGGAAGTCCTTGATCCATACCGTAGGATCTGTTGTGTTGTCGTATGATTCAATATTTACGGTTTTGAAACCCTTCGGGATTTGGTGATCCATTACTTCGTCTGCGAAGCATAGGGGGTGTGCAGCTCCTCTGTACTGGGCTATATCGCGACGCAGCTCAAATGAGTCTTGTCCGCTGTGTTTGGCCCGGCCGGATTTACTTTTACTGTATCCGTCGTGACGGTTATTGTCTCGCATAGTGTCGTGCCCTCGTTATCCGTAGATCGATCTTGCGTGCTTTGCTTTGTCCTCCAATATGTCTCGCAGGTCTGGCGTATTTCCCCATGCCTTGAAATTTTTATTTGAGTGGCGTCGGGGTGCGGGCTGAGCCTTTGGCTGAAATGCCTCTCTGTCGCAGCCACGGGGTGGCTGATCAGCCGCGTCATATGCTGGAGATGCATGTTTTGGTGCTTCCTCCTCCAGTCGGGGTAGCAACCTGCGCTTTGGGTAACTCTTGGAGGGACATTCGAGTTTATATTCCTCGGCCGCAAGGACTTCAGTCCATCTGTCAGCTAGAAAATCTTGATCAGCTTGAAGCTGCTGTTGCTTTTTCTTGAGGCTATTTTCCGTGGCTATAAGCCGGCGCTTGAAGCGCTCTTGTTCGACGGGATCCTTAGGCACGACAAATTCGTCATCCTCGAGGCTTGCCTTGTCTTCAGAGGGAGGCATGTAATTATCATCCTCTGCCTCTCCATCTGCCGCTCTCTCGGGAGGGCTGGCTTCTCCATCCTCCTGCTCTAAATCCTGCTGGAGGGGATTGTTGTTATCTTCGGTACTGTCCGTAGTGCTATTATCTCATGTGCCGGTATCACCGATTTTGCCTTGGCAAGACTTAGAGCGGCGCCATTGACGTTGGCGCTTGGGTTGCTTCTTGGAGGGGTCATCCTCCGCTGTCCCGTTGCCATTGTGTTCTTTGGGTGTGTCCACCATATATATATATCATATGATGAGGTGGTTGTCTAGTGCCCTGTGAGCTGTGGTTCTTGTTCGCCTCCTGCATTGTCGTCCATGCCGTCGATATCTTCGGAGTCGAAGTCGATCATGTCGGTTAAATCGTCGACAGTGGCTACTAAGTGGGTGGTGTGTGGGCGGCGAATTCCTTCGTCATCCGCATCCCAATCCTGCCGGACATAGTTCGGCCAGGACTCTCCTCACAAGGAGAGAGACCTTAATGAGTTCAGTATGTCGCCGAAGGGCGAGTACTGAAAGATATCCGCGGAGGTAAACTCCATGATCGGCGCCCAGTCGGATTCGATTGGCACGGGCGCAGGCGGTTCGGAGTCCGTGGCCGGGGAAGGATCCGGTAGTTTGGCATCACGGCTCTCGTGAAGGGTAAGGTCGATACTTGGCTCGATCATCGCTGAGGATATGGCCTCTGTGGCGGGGTCTATCCACCCGTCCATGGATGGCGCAATTGGCTCCGAATTGAGGGTTGGAGTGGTTGCCGGTGTGATCTCCTGAACACTGTCCGATGGTAGAGCTAAATCATGCTCCTTGTGACCGTGTGGCGCACTAGGCAGGGGCTCGAATCCATCGAAGATCAAGTCTCCACTGATATCGGCCGTGTAGTTTAAGCTTCCAAACCTGACCTGGTGGCCAGGGGCGTAACTCTCTATCTGCTCCAGATGGCCAAGCGAGTTGGCATGCAGTGTGAAGCCACCGAATACAAAGATCTGTCCAGGGAGAAAAGTCTCACCCTGGACCGCATCGCTATCGATGATTGAAGGAGCCATCAAGCCTAATGATGACGACACAGAGGAACTCTCAATGAAAGCACCAATGTCGGTGTCAAAACCGGCGGATCTCGGGTAGGGGTTCCTGAACTGTGCGTCTAAGGCGGATGGTAATAGGAGGCAGGGGACACGATGTTTAAACCAGGTTCGGGCCCTCTTGATGGAGGTAAAACCCTACGTCCTGCTAGATTGTTCTTGGTAATATGAGTAGTACAAGAGTAGATCTACCACGAGATCGGAGAGGCTAAACCCTAAAAGCTAGCCTATGGTATGATTGTATGTTTTCCTACGGACTAAAACCCTCTGGTTTATATAGACACCAGAGGAGGCTAGGGTTATACAAGGCCAATTACAAAGGAGGAGATATGCATATCTGTATTTCCTAGCTTGCCTTCCACGCCAAGTTGAGTCCCATCCGGACACGGGACGAAGTCTTCAATCTCGTATCTTCATAGTCCAACAGTCCGGCCAAAGGAGATAGTCCGGCTGTCTGGAGACCCCCTAATCCAGGACTCCCTTAGCCGGGCTCTCCAAAAAAGAAAGAATAAGGACTCTTAGGCCGACATGTGGGCGCCACCGGTGTTTTCATGCACTTGCGCGCCGAGAGCATATTGGCGCGTGTTCGAAATTCAAGCAACCTTTTCATCCCCAATCTCCCGCCCCTCCCCCACCTCTGGAATCTCGATTCCTACTCTAGTTCCCCCAAATCGCCGTTGTACTCCCTATACTCAAGCGCACTATCATGTCACCATTAAACGCGGATCTTCGAGCCGCAGATCATAAGGTCCGGCCTGCCTTCGGTCGCTATGTGTTGTCGCTCAATAGTGGCATGGCGGCGGTTGACAACTAGTTTGCTGGCAAAGTGCTGATGGTAACCATCAACGGCGACCGGCCTCTCGTCTCGTCAGACGACCTTGTAAAAGCTCTTTGCATTGTGCACGGCATCCAAATAAGTGACTTTCTCGTCGAAGTCTATCCGCCACCGGCTGATTTCTTCGTCAGGTTGCAGACAACTTTCGACTGCAGTCATGTGTTCGAATCTTCCCGGTGTTTGTTCTGCGATGGCGCGCTGGTGAGCATTGATCGGTGGCACCCAGGATGGGGCTCGGTGCCCTCTGAGATTGAGTTTTTAACAAAGCTTACCTTCCACGCCATGCCTTGACGTGCTTGGAACAGTGAGTCCATGAATGAGCTTACCAAGGACCTTGGAGGTGAGCTCGTAAGTATGTTTGTTCCTCCAGACAGTTGGGCTCTGACGGTTATTACATGGATGAAGAAGCCGTCCACCTTACCGAAGGTGATTGGTGTTGAGATACCGGTGCAGGAACCGGGGTTGTACTATTCGTCGCCACCAAGGCTGCCGCGGACCACGTTAGGGATGTACCTGTATCGAGTGTTCATGCATGTCGAAGAAAGTGGTCAATCCATCAATCGAAGTCCTGCCATCGCCGCTGGTGCCAGGGTCCATCAACGACGTCCATTACATGAGTCAACGTCAAACTTTCCCTGTGTTGTTCGGAACGATGGATGGCACAGGGCCTACTCTATCACGCGGCGGATGCCACTGCTTCTTTGGGAGAAGAGGAAGGGCTGGCTGCATGGATGTGCTCTAATTTGAGGTAACAACTGAATCTTGTCAGATACTAGTTAAATCTGAGCAATGGGTGTGAAGCACTGATGTGGCAATACATTTGATTGTGACCTGTTCTAATTTTGTACCTGAACTTTTTTTAGAAAGGGTCGGGTCAACTTAATGTGCTTGCGGAACTTATTGTGTTTTCTGTCTGTTTTCTTTGCACAACATTCAAGATATTTCCCTGTCATTGATAAAGACGACGAACCATTATGTACGAGTTTGTTGGTTTCAACATAGCCCTACCCGTAGCGATCCACTGCTTCCATCCTAATTGTGCTGCCTGCGTGAAATTTTTGTATGCAAGTTTAGTGTGCTATGATGTTCTATATGATTGTGTCAACTATATAAGTTTTTACTGAGCATCAACAATGCATATGGCTGAAAGATGTATTTACGAGCATCGACCGATGGGTCTCTCTCTCTCTCTCTCTCTCTCTCTCACACACACACACACACACGCACACACACACAAGTGGGACCCATTGAATTATTTCTTTGCTCGTGACAACTTTTAATTAGGTTCCACTGTAATCTAACTTTTTTCTTAAGTTATTAATTGAGCTTAGTGACTTCAAAAAGTTATACAGAAGCCTTGTTTGGACCTTTCTGGCGTCGTTGAATGTGGGCTGAGTAGCCATGTTAGGTTGTACTATACTACACAGGCCTTTTTTTCAACATCAGCAATGCAACTGGGCCGACATTTGTACACAATATCAGGGTCAAATTGTTATTCTCCGCCCCGTTGGGCTGCAAACTTTTCTAGGAGGTATGCATTAGGCTTAACAAGAAAATGGACTTTAAGAAATAATAAATGTGATGTAATTATAATAACTGGGCAATAACTATTAAAAATGCACCAAACGCGTAATTACTTTAAATATATATTATTTTCGGATTTTTTTAATTTCATTACTTGTTCTGCGCGCAATATTTCATTGGATTTTAACGTAATACAACTTTATTTTGATATTATATTTAATCTGACTAGAAAATTCGGATAAAAAATTTCGGATCCCATAAAAATGTGGGATTTTTTTTAATTCTGTTTTGAGCGGTTGTCGGCGTTCTGGGAACGGGGGTCCCCAGACTTGCCTGCCTGCGGCCTGCGGCGTGGCTCGAGGAGGGGCCCAGCACGGCCCATATTCATCAACACAGACCCAAGACCCTCGCGAGGGGTCAAGCCTCGCGGGGCGGACGACACAGAGCTTCCTCGGGCACGGGCTCATCGGGCTTGCTCGCAAGGAGGCGGAGAGATCAAGGCGGGGAACCTCACGATGTGCCCTTGACGCAAGACATGACGACCAAGGGTGCCAGGCGGGCTGTCACATCCCTAGCTGCTGGTAGTGCTCTAGGCTAGCTTCTTGTGTGCATCATGTCTATATTTTCGAAACTTGAACTGAGGAATTTTGGAAGCCTCAAAAACATAAATAAAAGAGGGGCAAAAACCCTAGAAATCTCATTCATTGCTCCAAAATGCTCTTCTTAAATGTTTGATAATTTTTGGTAAGGGTTCTGGTCCCAACCAAAATATTGAACATTTTTAAGGAATTATTTTGGGACTTTGGATTTAATTCATTAACTATTTGAATTTGAATTATATTCATATAATTAGAATATAATTTCAAATACCCCTGAAATATTTTATAAGCTTTTGCAAAAGTCCATTTAGCAATATAAAATATTCAGAGGAGTTTTTGGCATTGTTTGAATTATTATTTTTTAATTCAAAACAGTGGCAAAATAAATTAAATAAAACAAAACAGAAGAAAAAAAAAGAGCAGAAGCCTACCCAACTCACCTGCAGCCCACCTGGCGCCCACCAACCGGCCCAGCCGGCCCAGCCCACCTCCTCCCCCTTGTCATCTTCCTCCTCTGCCAGGAGGACGAACAGAGGCGAGACGTGGCGCGCGCCCGAGAGGCCTCGGCCACCTCCTGCTTCCCCCTGGCCACCTCCTGCTTCCCCTGGTCTCCCTAGCGACGCCACGAGGACGCCTCGTGCCCCCTCGCCCCTCCTCCTCCATCGCTGCTCCGTCTCTCTTCCCCGAACACTCTCCCCCTCCTCTGTTCCGCTCACCGAACGCGCCCGCCGCCGCCGACGAGAACCACCGCGGCCATGGTCTCTCCCTCGTTCCCTTGAGCAGCCCAGAGGCTCCGCCTCGACCCCCTCTTCCCCTCCACCGAGCCACGAGGTCCCGGACGCGCTGCAACTCCGCCACCATCGCCGTTCCCCTCGTCGGCCACCGGAGATCGCCGCCGTCAATTCTCCGTCGCAGAAGCGTCCCCGAGCCCACTGAGCCACCCTGCTGCCTCCCTGTGAGCTTGCCGTCGTTTCCCCTCACCTCTCTCTCTCGCGCGCGCCCTGTAGCCGCCGCCCCACGAGCACCCGAAGCCGCCGTCCGCCATGGCCGGTGAGCTCCGTGCTCCCGAGCTCCTCCGCCTGCGCTCGTTGCCTTCGGGTGTTCCTGGTGACCCCAGCATCCCGTAGAGCCCATCGGCCGCGCCCGCCGTGCCGTGTAACGCCGAAACCGAGCACGCCCGAGCTCCGGCCGCCGCTGCCGAGCTCGAGGCCATCGTCTCCGGCCGCCCTAGCTGCTGCTGCTTGCTGAAACGGGCGCGGGTGAGCTCCAGCTCCCCGTAGCCGCTCTCCTCCGTCCATTTGGACGCCGGAGGAGCGAGCCCGCGCCCTCCGCCGCGCCTGTTGCCACCGGCGACGAACCGCCGGCGGGTTAGGCCCTGTTGACCAGGGGTTTGACCTCCCCTGGGTCGATGACAGGTGGGGCCAGCCCCCTGTTAATTAGTTTAGTTTTTCTAATTTTTTTTAGCCACTGACTCACTGACCGGCGGGCCCGGCCCGGCTAATTAAACTAGGTTAGGTTTAAGTTATATTAGGATTAGTCATAGTCACTGACCAGTGGGCCCCACTGGTCAGGTTTGACCCTGACCGGCCCTGTTGACTTGCTGACGTCATGCCAACGTCATGCTGACGCAATAATTCCTTTCTGGAATTTAAATAAATCTTAAATGATTTAATAATTCCAGAATATATTCTAAACTTCTAAAAATCATAGAAATTCAACCGTAACTCCAAATTAAATAATTATATATGAAAAATTATCAGAAAAATTCAAGGAATCCATCTGTACCATTTTCATGCATGTTAGAACAACTTATAGCTGCTGTTTAGCACAAATCAATTAAATGGCATTTAAATAATCACATATGGAGTTTGAATTTGAATCTTGTATTCAAACCAACTTCATTTAATCTGTTGCTAGTTGCATTAGCCCAAAACACATTCATTTTGCCATGTCATGATCATGCATCATATTGTGCATTGCATTGATTGTGTTCCCTTCTATGTTGCCGGTAATTGTCCCCTCTCGATAGACGTGATACCGATGATGTGATCGTTGACACTGATGAAGACTCAATGCTATCTTCAGAAGTGCCAGGCAAGCAAAACCCCCTTGTTCATTCCGATACAATCCCACTCTCTCGCTCCTGCTCTCTTTTACTGCATTAGGACAACAACGATTCATCTGTTACTTGCTGCGGTAGCTGAACCCCTTTATCCTTTGCATGACCTGTCATTGCCACAGTAAATAGATGAAACCCACTAGCATGAGTAGGAGTTGTTTGAGCCCTGATGTGCCTACTCATTCATGCTTGTTTGTCATGCCTGCTACTGCTTAGAGTTGAGTCAGGTCTGATTCATCGGGATGAATCAGAGGTGTGTGAACATGTCCTACTGTGTGTGAGCTAAGTGTGTGAACACGATTTGGTAAAGGTAGCGGTGAGAGGCCATGTAGGAGTACATGGTGGGTTGTCTCATTGCAGCCGTCCTCAGGAACTGAGTTCTGTGTTTGTGATCCATGATTCAGCTACTACCACGCATTGGGCCCGAAACCAATGGACCCTCTCGGCTTCTTGATCACCCTTGTCCTCTGTCCAGGAGTTGCAAGTAGTTTCTGGTGTTTGTAGTATGCTGGAGGCCGTGCGCAGCGCTGACCGTAGGGGTGGGCTGTGATGCGGTAGGCACGTGGCACGGTGTACCGGGCGCCCGTTTGGTGTCTCGGGAACCCTGTTCACATCGTTTGGGGCTGTGAGCGAAACTCCGGCCGGATCTCCTCATGGATGGAACCCGAATAGGCGATAAACCTGGACTAGAGACTTGAGTGTTTAGGTAGGCCGTGGCCGACACCCACGTTGGGCTTCCGCTTGAAGGTTGCCGAGTACATGTCGTGTAAACGGCGGTAAGTGGTGAGAGCGTGTGTGAAGAAGTACACCCCTGCAGGGTTAACATAATCTATTCGAATAGCCGTGTCCGCGGAAAAGGACTTCTGGGTTGCTTATATCAGTTCATAGACAAGTGAAAGTGGATACTCTAAAATACGCAAGATAAGCGTGAGTGCTATGGATGGCGTTCTCGTAGGGAGACGGGAGCGGATCCATAGTGGTGTATTGATATGGTGAATATGTGGACTCGTGTGCGCCACCTCAAAAGAGTTACTTGCAGTCGTAGTTTAGGATAGCCACCGAGTCAAAGCTGGCTTGCTGCAGTTAAACCCCACCATCCCCTTGTTGAAAATGATGCATATGTAGTTAGTTCTGATGTAAGTCTTGCTGGGTACATTTGTACTCACGTTTGCCTATTTTATGTTTTTGCAGAGAGACTTCAGTCTCACTAGTAGTTCCACGTGGACTTCGACGTTTAGCTTGTTACCTCAGCTACGATCTTGTGCCCTCGGCAGGATCTGATAGATAGTCAGGCTTCTCAGCCTTTTTCATTTATAGATGTCTGTACTCAGACATGATAGCTTCCGCTTGTGCTTTGATTTGTATGCTCTGAATGTTGGGTCATGAGACCCCTGTTTGTAATATCTCGCTCCTCGGAGCCTATTGAATAAATTACTTGAGTCGTAGAGTCATGTTGTGATGCCATGTTGTATTTGCACATATCGAGCATATTGTGTGTATGTTATTGAAATGCTTGGTATGTGTGGGATCTGACTATCTAGTTGTTTATCTTTAGTAGCCTCTCTTACGGGAAATGTCTCCTAGTGTTTCCACCGAGCCATGGTAGCTTGCTACTGCTCCGGAACACTTAGGCTGGCCGGCATGTGTCCTTCTTCGTTCCTGTGTCTGTCCCTTCGGGGAAATGTCACGCGATGAATACCGGAGTCCTGTTAGCCCGCTACAGCCCGGTTCACCGGAGTCCTGCTAGCCCAGTGCTACAGCCTGGATTCACTCGCTGATGACCGACACGTTCGATGCTGGGTCATGGATGCCTGTCCCTGTAAGTCTGTGCCACTTTGGGTTTACGACTAGCCATGTCAGCCCGGGCTCCTTATCATATGGATGCTAGCGACACTGTCATATACGTGTGCCAAAAGGCGCAAACGGTCCCGGGCAAAGGTAAGGCGACACCCGTGGGAATACCGTGCGTGAGGCCGCAAAGTGATATGAGGTGTTACATGCTAGATCGATGTGGCATTGAGTCGGGGTCCTGACAGCGTTGGTATCAGAGCTTGACTGCCTGTAGGATTACCAAGCCAAACTGGTCGAAGTTGAGTCTAGAAATTCTTTAGTTATATAAGGGAATTGATTGTGGGATGGAACGTAAGGCTCTTTTTACTCCTTATATCTCATGGCCTTCTGATCTGAGTCATCATCTTCTCTTCTACGGGGATTAAGAACTAGGCTATCTCTTCTTTCTATTAGGATCACGTGTTACTAATCAGTGGACTTATAAGATTGTTGGATTTAAGTCTCAGTTCAGTTCCTACTACTTCCGTATGTTAATTGTTGATCTCGAAACCTTGATATTGTGCTTCTGAGTGGTTATGCCACCATTTTTGTGAATGTCTCAAATCTTTCTGAGCATTTACAGCCGTTATGCTGTCCGAGTCATCCCAGGTTTCTAAGTAGTCTGATGCAATTGCAAATCCTTTCTTCCCGTTTCAATGTGCCCATGGGCCAGATTAATCACACTAATTGTTGAGTTGAGGTATTCTATTGCCTTGACTTTTATGTTGGAGTTACTATTATGACCCTAGGTATTTAGGGAGTCACCTAGTAATCTAGCAATGTTTTGTGTTCCCAGTGTGAGATTCTGGCCTTTATTCTCGAAAGCATCCCGTGATGCTACTTAGTAGTAGGTATTCTACTCCTGGGTTTTGAACCCGAGATTCACTCTACTTACTTCATGTTGATAGTATTGCTAGTTCCTTTAGGATATTAGTAACCTTTGCGATAGTCCTTGAAGTCCGTGGTATCTTCTTCTTCCAAATACCATGAACTACTTATGGCAGAAGTTCCTCGTTGAACTGAAATATCACAATAGGATTATTCTTGATGAGATCTCCATTATATATTGTGGCTCTGCCAGTTCTACCTTTCTGCATGGGTTATCCGGAAGAAATATGTTGAACTTCGTTCGACATGCTAAACCATGCATCCACAACTCAGAAAATTGTATGTTCCTTTGAGTTGTCCCTCTTTAGTTGTCTACTGACCTTCGTCTATCAATTGATAGTCAAGAGTATGCGTGCGTTCGTTTATCGATGCCTACTACTTTTGTGGTCCGTCAAGCCATTCTATCGCGGAATGACTAGGAGAAACAAACTCCAGTACCTCATCCATATCCAGGATTGGGTCAAAGAAGTTGTCTTCCACAGATCAGATGCAATCCAGCTTTTGATTCTGTTCTACCCTGAAGTATTACCGTCTTTATGTCAGGATTTTCATGAGGATTGCACCGGCTCTTGTGAATTCTTGATGTAGTGATACTTCTCGCCATCATTATTCATCCCTCGGTTCCGTGTTGTCGCAACCGGAATGCCGACAAGTGAATCGTGATGTGTGAATTAAATACTCCTAGCAACCTTGTTGCTTGGTAGTTAAATGGACGATAACCTCATTCTCAGCATATTGATTATTGAATCGTCACCCTAAGACTGATCGTGCTATCTAGTTCTTATTTCGGTGCACCCTTCGGTCAATGAGTTAGGATTGTGTCAAGTCCTCACTCATTTGATCATATCGTCTTGCCCTGAAAAGCAAGATTGTTCTCGATCTTAGTAACATATCGGTGGTTCGTGATTTTCCGAATATCTTCTCGAAAGTATCACCAGGTTGTCACCTGACCGCTATGTTGAGTTCGTGATCAAGTTGGTTTATTCCTGTAAACCACCCTTTCTCCAAGAATCCGTGTTGGATACCCCTGAGCTAGTTGGTTAGGCTATGCATCAACTTGGAGAGTTGGAAGATAGAAGCTTGTCCGATATAGTTCATTATAAGGGATGTCTTGTATGTGTGTTGAAGAAAGTTGATATTTTCATCGACTGAACCTCGTGATCAGTTAATGGACCTATCATTTTATCCAACCTTTGATTGGAGTATGGGCTATCATCCAATCAGACCAGAACCAACGATATTCGTAATGTTGTCTTACTTGTGGTTGATCCCTCGAGTATACACCATTATATCTTTTGGGTCTGACCCATGCTATCACTTGTTCACTTAACTATGGAATTCCTTTTAAAAGGAAACACAAATGAATTGTTGTTGAGCCCATTGACAACATCCTTATCTCCTCCATGATTTTGTTGAACATTAAGCTAGTGTTGGAAACTTTTGAAGACATTTTCTTCATGCTAGCTCATGAAGTATTTGTTTGATGAAAGGAGTGACTTCCTCTTATACACGTGCATTTGGTGAAAGTTGCCGCCATGGATTTGAGAAAGTTAGTTTTGCTTCCTCTGGAATCATCCCAAGTCAGTCATGCATACGTGCGAAGTATTCTGTGGTCTGGAGACTTGCAACCTTCATTCCATATGTGTTCCGAGCACACCAAGCCACTCATTGAGTTGTTCAAAGATAAAGGAGTCTGTCCAAGGTGAACTCTTTGGACTTCCACGCGTGGAGACTTCGATGTCATTAATGATGGTTCCCCCACCTGAACTCGGTAGTGTTTTATTATAAGACTACCACGTGGTCATGTTTGTCTGGGACAGCGTGTTCACATGTTTGTAGCAGAATCAGCTCATGTTTTGGAGCTGCTATCGTAGTTCCTCTCCCGAGAATCCCGCAACGTCATCTCGTCGATTTGTGTTGCAAACTTCCGTTTTTCTTCCTAGACTCGATGAGTCTGGAATATCCTGACACCAACCGGATCTGAATCTCAGGCAGATATGATGGTTGGAATATTTCCCAAGAATTATAATATTGGTCGCGCGATAACCGGTAAAGTGGATGTCGTGGCCAACACACCCCACCGGGAGACCTGTTATTATAATATCTTGTTTGAGGAAGTTGGCCACCTCCCCATAGGGTTTTCGTAGGATTTACTCCCTAGTTGCCCCTATGGATTCTGAGATCCCGAAGTCCGACCTTTTACTTGATGTTCTAGATATCAAACCATATCTATGGGTGGATTACGCTAGCACATCAAGGAGAACATTAGAAGCGGAGTGCTAAATGTCTCTCGGTCGATCATCCAAATTTTATTTGCTTGGCCTCGCTAAGGTGTAATCTGAGAAGGTGTTATCTTCCTTTGCATCTACATCATCCATCATCATTCATCATGGTAGCAAGTTGTGTTGCCAGGATCCTTGACACGGATATTGGTAGAATCTTGATGATTGTGGAAATGCTCAAGTTCTTGAGAGCACGCACAAGCGCTACGTGTTATCATCGGCACTAGCTGAGTTTGCTCTCAGTTCCCTCGGCAATGCTATGATCTATTCAAACAGTGAATTCACTCTCTATTGTTGGGTTCTTCCCCAGTTACCAGTATCATTCCCAGCATTTGCATTTTGTTCCCAGCTTGCACCGCCAATGTGCCATTCTACCGCGGGTCTCTTCCATCTCCGGTGATAAGGAAATTCATCCATTACGTTGTCTTCAACAAGGTAATCCACATCATCCAAGTCCGAGTATGCCATTCTACCGACCCCCGCCAACCGATTGCTGTGATTTGCCTTGGGCTGATATAGAGAGTCTCAATGATCTCTATATCAAAGGTAATTCTTTTTGCCACTTAAGATAATAATCTGCGAATCACCCTCCTCCAGGATGTTTCGTCGTGGTATCATGGCAATTCAACTCCTCGCTATGTTGACAACCGATCACCACATTCTTAAGTCTGGAATTGTTGTCTACCTAGTGAACCTTCGTCATCCGTTTCTTTCCACCCCTCTTGAAGAGTATCTCGTGTCTCAACCCGAGAGATGGTTCTATGTCTCATTCCGTGAGTTAATCCTGAGTTGTTCGATCTTCGAGGAGATCGACCCTTCTAGAGTCTTCTTCCCTCCATGTCATGTTGACAGGATTTCTCAGAGCAAGACTTCAAGACAATGATGGTGATCGAATCAACGTTCCTATGAAGTGCAACCTGGATCGTGAAGATTATACTAGTCTGCGTTACCCTTTGCCTTACCCTATGCTTGAATCTCGGGACGAGATTTTTGTTTAGTGGGGGTGAGTTGTCACATCCCTAGCTGCTGGTAGTGCTCTAGGCTAGCTTCTTGTGTGCATCATGTCTATATTTTCGAAACTTGAACTGAGGAATTTTGGAAGCCTCAAAAACTTAAATAAAAGAGGGGCAAAAACCCTAGAAATCTCATTCATTGCTCCAAAATGCTCTTCTTAAATGTTTGATAATTTTTGGTAAGGGTTCTGGTCCCAACCAAAATATTGAACATTTTTAAGGAATTATTTTGGGACTTTGGATTTAATTCATTAACTATTTGAATTTGAATTATATTCATATAATTAGAATATAATTTCAAATACCCCTGAAATATTTTATAAGCTTTTGGAAAAGTCCATTTAGCAATATAAAATATTCAGAGGAGTTTTTGGCATTGTTTGAATTATTTTTTTTAATTCAAAACAGTGGCAAAATAAATTAAATAAAACAAAACAGAAGAAAAAAAAAGAGCAGAAGCCTACCCAACTCACCTGCAGCCCACCTGGCGCCCACCAACCGGCCCAGCCGGCCCAGCCCACCTCCTCCCCCTTGTCATCTTCCTCCTCTGCCAGGAGGACGAACAGAGGCGAGACGTGGCGCGCGCCCAAGAGGCCTCGGCCACCTCCTGCTTCCCCCTGGCCACCTCCTGCTTCCCCTGGTCTCCCTAGCGACGCCACGAGGACGCCTCGTGCCCCCTCGCCCCTCCTCCTCCCTCGCTGCTCCCTCTCTCTTCCCCGAACACTCTCCCCCTCCTCTGTTCCCCTCACCGAACGCGCCCGCCGCCACCGACGAGAACCACCGCGGCCATGGTCTCTCCCTCGTTCCCTTGAGAAGCCCAGAGGCTCCGCCTCGACCCCCTCTTCCCCTCCACCGAGCCACAAGGTCCCGGACGCGCTGCAACGCCGCCACCATCGCCGTTCCCCTCGTCGGCCACCGGAGATCGCCGCTGTCAATTCTCCGTCGCAGAAGCGTCCCCGAGCCCACTGAGCCACCCTGCTGCCTCCCTGTGAGCTTGCCGTCGTTTCCCCTCACCTCTCTCTCTCGCGCGCGCCCTGTAGCCGCCGCCCCACGAGCACCCGAAGCCGCCGTCCGCCATGGCCGGTGAGCTCCGTGCTCCCGAGCTCCTCCGCCTGCGCTCGTTGCCTCCGGGTGTTCCTGGTGACCCCAGCATCCCGTAGAGCCCATCGGCCGCGCCCGCCGTGCCGTGTAACGCCGAAACCGAGCACGCCCGAGCTCCGGCCGCCGCTGCCGAGCTCGAGGCCATCGTCTCCGGCCGCCCTAGCTGCTGCTGCTTGCTGAAACGGGCGCGGGTGAGCTCCAGCTCCCCGTAGCCGCTCTCCTCCGTCCATTTGGACGCCGGAGGAGCGAGCCCGCGCCCTCCGCCGCGCCTGTTGCCACCGGCGACGAACCGCCGGCGGGTTAGGCCCTGTTGACCAGGGGTTTGACCTCCCCTGGGTCGATGACAGGTGGGGCCAGCCCCCTGTTAATTAGTTTAGTTTTTCTAATTTTTTTTAGCCACTGACTCACTGACCGGCGGGCCCGGCCCGGCTAATTAAACTAGGTTAGGTTTAAGTTATATTAGGATTAGTCATAGTCACTGACCAGTGGGCCCCACTGGTCAGGTTTGACCCTGACCGGCCCTGTTGACTTGCTGACGTCATGCCAACGTCATGCTGACGCAATAATTCCTTTCTGGAATTTAAATAAATCTTAAATGATTTAATAATTCCAGAATATATTCTAAACTTCTAAAAATCATAGAAATTCAACCGTAACTCCAAATTAAATAATTATATATGAAAAATTATCAGAAAAATTCAAGGAATCCATCTGTACCATTTTCATGCATGTTAGAACAACTTATAGCTGCTGTTTAGCACAAATCAATTAAATGGCATTTGAATAATCACGTATGGAGTTTGAATTTGAATCTTGTATTCAAACCAACTTCATTTAATCTGTTGCTAGTTGCATTAGCCCAAAACACATTCATTTTGCCATGTCATGATCATGCATCATATTGTGCATTGCATTGATTGTGTTCCTTCTGTGTTGCCGGTATTTGTCCCCTCTCGATAGACGTGATACCGATGATGTGATCGTTGACACTGATGAAGACTCAATGTTATCTTCAGAAGTGCCAGGCAAGCAAAACCCCCTTGTTCATTCCGATACAATCCTACTCTCTCGCTCCTGCTCTCTTTTACTGCATTAGGACAACAACGATTCATCTGTTACTTGCTGCGGTAGCTGAACCCCTTTATCCTTTGCATGACCTGTCATTGCCACAGTAAATAGATGAAACCCACTAGCATGAGTAGGAGTTGTTTGAGCCCTGATGTGCCTACTCATTCATGCTTGTTTGTCATGCCTGCTACTGCTTAGAGTTGAGTCAGGTCTGATTCATCGAGGATGAATCAGAGGCGTGTGAACATGTCCTACTGTGTGTGAGCTAAGTGTGTGAACACGATTTGGTAAAGGTAGCGGTGAGAGGCCATGTAGGAGTACATGGTGGGTTGTCTCATTGCAGCCGTCCTCAGGAACTGAGTTCTGTGTTTGTGATCCATGATTCAGCTACTACCACGCATTGGGCCCGAAACCAATGGACCCTCTCGGCTTCTTGATCACCCTTGTCCTCTGTCCAGGAGTTGCAAGTAGTTTCTGGTGTTTGTAGTATGCTGGAGGCCGTGCGCAGCGCTGACCGTAGGGGTGGGCTGTGATGCGGTAGGCACGTGGCACGGTGTACCGGGCGCCCGTTTGGTGTCTCGGGAACCCTGTTCACATCGTTTGGGGCTGTGAGCGAAACTCCGGCCGGATCTCCTCATGGATGGAACCCGAATAGGCGATAAACCTGGACTAGAGACTTGAGTGTTTAGGTAGGCCGTGGCCGACACCCACGTTGGGCTTCCGCTTGAAGGTTGCCGAGTACATGTCGTGTAAACGGCGGTAAGTGGTGAGAGCGTGTGTGAAGAAGTACACCCCTGCAGGGTTAACATCATCTATTCGAATAGCCGTGTCCGCGGAAAAGGACTTCTGGGTTGCTTATATCAGTTCATAGACAAGTGAAAGTGGATACTCTAAAATACGCAAGATAAGCGTGAGTGCTATGGATGGCGTTCTCGTAGGGAGACGGGAGCGGATCCATAGTGGTGTATTGATATGGTGAATATGTGGACTCGTGTGCGCCACCTCAAAAGAGTTACTTGCAGTCGTAGTTTAGGATAGCCACCGAGTCAAAGCTGGCTTGCTGCAGTTAAACCCCACCATCCCCTTGTTGAAAATGATGCATATGTAGTTAGTTCTGATGTAAGTCTTGCTGGGTACATTTGTACTCACGTTTGCCTATTTTATGTTTTTGCAGAGAGACTTCAGTCTCACTAGTAGTTCCACGTGGACTTCGACGTTTAGCTTGTTACTTCAGCTACGATCTTGTGCCCTCGGCATGATCTGATAGATAGTCAGGCTTCTCAGCCTTTTTCATTTATAGATGTCTGTACCCAGACATGATAGCTTCCGCTTGTGCTTTGATTTGTATGCTCTGAATGTTGGGTCATGAGACCCCTGTTTGTAATATCTCGCTCCTCGGAGCCTATTGAATAAATTACTTGAGTCGTAGAGTCATGTTGTGATGCCATGTTGTATTTGCACATATCGAGCATATTGTGTATATGTTATTGAAATGCTTGGTATGTGTGGGATCTGACTATCTAGTTGTTTATCTTTAGTAGCCTCTCTTACCGGGAAATGTCTGCTAGTGTCTCCACCGAGCCATGGTAGCTTGCTACTGCTCCGGAACACTTAGGCTGGCCGGCATGTGTCCTTCTTCGTTCCTGTGTCTGTCCCTTCGAGGAAATGTCACGCGATGAATACCGGAGTCCTGTTAGCCCGCTACAGCTCGGTTCACCGGAGTCCTGCTAGCCCAGTGCTACAGCCTGGATTCACTCGCTGATGACCGACACGTTCGATGCTGGGTCATGGATGCCTGTCCCTGTAAGTCTGTGCCACTTTGGGTTTACGACTAGCCATGTCAGCCCCGGGCTCCTTATCATATGGATGCTAGCGACACTGTCATATACGTGTGCCAAAAGGCGCAAACGGTCCCGGGCAAAGGTAAGGCGACACCCGTGGGAATACCGTGCGTGAGGCCGCAAAGTGATATGAGGTGTTACATGCTAGATCGATGTGGCATTGAGTCGGGGTCCTGACAGGGCGCTAGCCCACGCAGTGTCCTCCTTTCCTCTTTGGTGCAAAGGGAGCAAGCGCAGGCGAGAGCATCAAGCAAAGGCACCCGTTTTGGTGCAACGAGACCAAGACCAGCCCAATGGTAGGGAGGAAGTCATTGTGGAGCCCAAGCCATCGTCACCACTAGAGCCTTTGGCAGGCGAGGACCAACTTTAGTCAGGATAAGTGTACCAGATGTCCCCCTTCGAAATGGCCAATTGTTGGCGCCCTTCCCGCTCAATATTTGGGAAGAGGCCCAGGGCCTTTTCCTATAAAATAGGACTAGCTACCCCCAGGGTAGAGGGAGAGAGAATCGAGAAGAGAGAGAGAGAGAGAAGGGTGACTGAACTCCTCCTAGCAGTTCATCCCCCCATCCAAGAACAGACCCTCGCGAGGCTGTTCTTCCTTGTATTGCTCATCATCATCAGCCCAAGAGGCAATCCACCACACCACACACTGGAGTAGGGTATTACACCACAACGGTGGCCCGAACCAGTATAAACCTTGTGTCTCTTGTGTTGTTCTTTCCATAGCTTAGATCTTAGCGAGGCGAAGGGGTGCAGGTAGGTAGAGGGCGAAATCTCCACGTGCACCCCAGTGTTCGAACCTCAAGGGTCTGCCGGAACCCGAAATCCGACAGCGGTTGGTTGAAATTATTAATCATTGTCCTAGCTAGAAAATGGGTTGTACTTTTAACAAACTATAAATGGGCTGTAGTAAATTCCATTATAATAAAAAAATTGGTTGTACATTCTTACAAATCACAAATGGGCTATATGTTCTCTGCCACACACTTGTGGGCCTTCTAAGTTGACGTGTCCCCTAAAAAACTAAGTTGACGTGTATGCAAGGCATTGTCAACAACACACAGTTCTAGCAGCTGTCGTGCTTCTTCTTCAATCTCGGATATTCTTGCTT
This sequence comes from Triticum aestivum, assembly GCF_018294505.1. NCBI lineage: Eukaryota > Viridiplantae > Streptophyta > Magnoliopsida > Poales > Poaceae > Triticum > Triticum aestivum. Next base: position 399,295,453 of record NC_057803.1, read on the forward strand.
CAGCCACCCAAGAAATGATTCCTCCCCCTGACATCTGGGCGCACCGTTTCGGAGGCTGACCTGTGGGCCTACTAAGTTGACGCGTACCAAAGGCTTTGTCAACTTAGTCAATATAAACAATTCTAGCTACAGTGACCGTATGATGTCTATCCAACGGCCGTAGTGCTTGTTCAACCTCTGGTCTTCTTGCTCCAGCCACCCAAAGCAGCGTCGGTCGTGCCGCGTGCTCCTACCTCCCGTGGCCGGCTGTGATGCCGCGGAGGCCTCACCGCCCCGTACTACTCCCACCGCTGGCCACGCCATCCCTCTACTCACCCACACCCCCTGTTATTCCACGGCGACGGCAGCCTCACACCACAGCCGAACCAGGGAACCCTCATACTCCTCTCTGCGCGGGCTTCCACTGCCGCATCTTCCACAGCTACGCGTCTCCCCCTTCCTAGGCCTCGCCGTCGTCCACCGCCCTGGTGCTCTCGGCGCGGCGTGGTCAACGTGGTCAAGGAACAGCTTCCATTGGATGTGGACTATACGTGGAGAGGGTGATAGCCGAGTCCACGGCCGCAGCAAGGAAGTGCCTCCTTATTACGCGGAAAGTAATGATTCCTCCACCTGACAGCATAGACCCACAGGACGGGCCACCGTATTTCGCGAAAAAACGTTTCCCCCCTGACTGCTGGGACCCACCGTCAGCTCGGACCCAGCGGAAGTGCCTCCTTTTTCGCACAAAAAAATGAATACTCCCCCTGCTAGTTGGGACCCACCTTGGTGGGAGGCTGACTTGTGGGCCTACTAAGTTGGCGGGGACAGAGTGCTTTGTCAACTTTGTCAATATGAACGATTATAGCTCAAGAGACCGTACGATGACCATCCAACGGTCGTAGTGCTTCTTCAACCTCTAGTCTTGTTGATCCAGCCTCCCAAAGGAGCGCCGGTCGTGCCACATGCTCCTGCCTCCCGTGGCCGGCTGTGCTGCCATGGAGGACTCACCGCCGCCTACTATTCCCACCGCTGGACAGGCCATCCCTCTACCCACCCACAACCCCTGTTATTCTGCGGCAATGGCAGCCTCACACCGCAGCGAACTAGTGAACCCTCATACTCCTCTACGCATGGGCATCCACTACCGCGTCTTCCCCGGCTCCGTGTCGTCCCCTTCCTAGGCCTTGCCGTTGTCCACCGCCCTGGTGCTCTCGGCGCGTCGTGGTCAATGTGGTCAAGTAACGGCTTCCATCGGACGTGGACTATACTTGGAGAGGCTGACAGCTGGGTCCACGGCCGCAACAAGGAAGTGCCTCCTTATTACACGCAAAATGATTATTTATCCACCTAACAACGGGGACCCACCGGACGGGCCACCGTATTTCACGAAAAAAAATGTTTCCCCCTGACTGTTGGGACCCACTAGCTACATCTTCGCATGCAAGGAAGTGCGTCTGGGGAAAAAACGATTCGCCTCCCTGACTGCTGGGACCCACCAGCTACATCTTCGCAGGCTAGGAAGTGCCTGACAGTCGGGACCCACCTGGTCAAAGCGTACGTAGCGTTGTCATTCTGGTCGCGAACGTGTACGTACATGCTGGTCGATGTAGAGACACGCACGTGTCGTACTAGAGGCACGTACATAGAATGTACACGTACGTACAATGGCCAGTGTGCAAGAAAGAATATACGGCCACGTACGTACATACGGGCAGGGTCTTGAATGCCTACTCGCACGTACGTACGGCCAGGGCTCGTGTACATGGCTAGGTCGGAACAAAGAAACAACGTCGTCGTCGTGTTCATGGGGAGCCAACCGGCTGGGTCAGAACGGAATGCGTCGTCGTGTTCATTGGGAGGGCTTGGACGGAACAGCCGATGGAAACGAGGCCTGGCGTACCGCAAAACGGAGGAAACGGCCTTGTGTTTGACCATCCACGTTTGAAACGGGATCCTTTTCATCGGGAGGGGTCTGGCATACCGCAAAATGGAGGAAACAGACCTCCTACGATCGAAACGGGGTCCTGTTGATCGGGAGGGGTCTGGCGTACCGCAAAACGGAGGAAACGGACTTGTGTTGTTGCGCTACGGTCGAAACTGGGGTCCTGTTCATCGGGAGGGTTGTGGCATACCGCAAAACGGGACGCCATGGGATACTGTTCATCTCCAGCGTCGACCCCCTCCAGCCTCCACGGGCTACTGTTCATCCACTGTCGACCTCCTCCAGCCTCCACATGCGACTGTTCATCCATGGGCTCCTGTTCATCCAGCCTCCACCGCGCCCTACTCAACCGGCTACTGTTCTACCATCCCTCTCCACGGGCTCCTGTTCAACCACCCCTCCACGGGCTACTGTTCATCCTACCCTCCATCATCTACTATTCATCATGCCCTCCACGCGGTGGTCCTGTTCACCCTGCCCTCCACGGGGTCCTATTCATCCAGCCCCAACCGGCTCGATCGATCAGGGTATTGTTCATCCAGAGGTAACACCATGGGGTCCTGTTCATCCACCCCCACTGGGAACTATTCTTCCACCCCCCCCCCCCGCGCAACGCTCACTGTTCATCCAGAGGCAGCATCGATCGGCTTCAGTTAGCAGCAGTAGCGAAGGAATCGCTCGATCGGGTTTAGTTAACAGCCTTCGATCGATCGCTCGGGTTCTGTAACGTGTAGCCTGTAGTGCAATCGCTCGGGTTCAGTTAGAGCCCAATACCTCACACCCATGCGCGTGCGTGTAAGAGAGACTCGTGCATCGCTCGGCTCTGACCACCCACCGTAACCGGGAACACCCAGATATTTCCCTCGCCCTCGCTTCTACATCAGTTTTTTCCGTCATGGACGGCCCAAAGAATGTCATGGAGCTGCGTCTCCGGCCCGCCCAGGATGAAAAGCCCATTTTTTGTCATGACTTTTTTGTCATAGAAGTAGGACCCCACCACATCTATGATGATACCGGGTTTTGTCACAATTATCGTCATAGAACTGTCATAGGTATGACAGAAAAAAAATTCGGCCCAAAATGTCACGGATGTGTCTTTTTTTGTAGTGAAGGTAAGCTAAAGGCATAAACAAGGAAAGATACATGCCACAGGGACGGACCCACGTGTCCTGGGAATAATGCAGCCCCCTGGGCGCTCCCAGCTAAATGAACTTGGAAAATGTCACCTGGTTCCGTTGATGAAGGGATGTTGAGGTAGATGAAGGTACGCGGTGAAGGGGTTGCCCCTCACGAGCCACCGGGGCCCTGAGCGTCGGGAGGCTCTGGGGGTCCCGACGATTCCTTGAGGACCGTCTTCATCTCCGCTAGGACTGCGTGGTGCCTGGCCTCCTGACCCACCACGATGCTCCCCAGGTTGCCCTGGAAGGCAGCGGCCACGCTCGGCAGGACGAACGACATGCGAACATAGTTGTGAGGTGGACCTTCGCAGTGCCCGACACGCGAAGGCCAGAAGCGCTCCTGAGATGCGGCTCAGTTGAGCCCTGGTATGTCGATGCAGACGCGCAGCTCACCACCCTCGCCTGGGTGGGGAACTACGCCAGGTTGGCGGCGGTCGCCGCGTATTGCTCTTGCTTCCGGAAGCTCCTGAGATACCTTCTTGATGAACTCCTGAGCATCGGGCGCTCCTTGCACAGTGTCCTCCTGAAGGAGACGTGCCGTGAAACATGCCTCCAAGTGGTTACCAAGCGTCTCCCTCATGACGTTGGCAAGGTCTGAGGCCCTCTAGAAGAGAGCCCCCGAGCCCTGCCCGAGGAGGGCGCCGGGTGCGCCTTCCTATGCGATAGAGGAAGGCGCCCCAGGTGCGGGCGCTGATCCTGACGAGGTGGCACTTGCGGTGCTTCCCTCCTGAGGTCCAGGACAGAGTTACTGCTTCTTCTTCTTGGGGACGACCTCCGGAGGGTACCGAGCTGCATTGTGGTCGGGGTCTTCGATTGACACTGCTTGGAAGGCGCGCTCGAGGGAACACATTGCATCCCTTTCTTCGCAGGGGACTGTGATGATCCCGCCACTTCCTGGCATCTTGAGGACGTTGTAACCGTGGTGCGTCACGGCCATGAACTTGGCTAGGGCCAGATACCCGAGGATGGCATTGTATGACAGACGAATGTGGGCGACGTCGAAGCTGATGAGCTCGGTGCGGTAGTTGTTACCCTGTCCGAAGGTTACTAGGAGGTGAACATGACCGATCGGCGTGGTGGAGCCGTCGGTCAATCCTGAGAAAGGCTTGGTGGGCTGAAGCTGATCATACGACACTTGGAGGCTGTCGAACGTCTCGACGGACAGGATGTTGAGCCCTGCGCCGCCGTCTATGATGGTCTTGGTGACTTGCACGTTGCTGATGATGGGTGAACAAAGCATCGGGAGGACGCCGGCGGTAGCTGTGCAATTGAGCTGGTCTGCAGAGCTGAATGTGATGGCGCACTGGGACCACCTGAGCGGGCGCGTGGCATCGAGCTTCTGGAGGACTGCGTTTACCTCGCGAGCAAACTTCTTGAAGATACGCTGTGAGGCTGGGGCTTGAGCTCCGCGCAAGATGTAGGCGATGGCACGCGGCTCCTGGAAGCCCCCAGCCCCCTTGTCTTGGTGGTGGCGGCAGTGGAGGGAGACCGGCGTTGCCCTGAGGACGATCCTCACAAGGATGATCCCTCCAGGCGCCCTCGCGAGGCTGATACTGCCAGTGGCCCTCACGAGGCCGGTCGTGCCACTCCTGGTGCGGGCCACAGTCATCCCATCGTCCGCCACCACGTCCTCCTCCTCGGCCGTAGCCCCGGTCATTGCACTCGGGGCGTCGACCGAAGCGTCCTTCGCGTATGGCTCTGAGCTCTTGACATTCGCTGGTGTTGTGGCTATGTAGGTTATGGAAGGCGTAGAATAGTCGGCTGCTCTTGGATGACTCAGGCTGGTCCCTGCCACGCTTTGTGTCCGGTTCCGCCGCGAGCACGGCTCCTCCCCTTGCGCTTCAAGTCTTCGGCCTTGGCTTTCTTCTCCTACGGGTCCACAGCCGGGAGCTCGAGGAGGGAGAGGTGTCCCTCCTCAGCTCTTGCGCACTTGGTCGCCAGGTTGAACAGCTCCAGAGATGTGCACAGCTTCTTGTGGATGGCGAGCTCCTCCTTCATCTTGACGTCACGGACGCCATCGGAAAACGTGGAGATGATGGCCTCGTCCGTCACCTTGGGGATCTTGAGGCGAACGTTATTGAAGCGCTGGATGTACTTCTGGAGGGTCTCTCCTGGTTGTTGCTTGATGCGGCGCAGGTCACCTGTAGCTGGTGGGCGGTGGCGAGTGCCCTGAAAGTTGGCGACGAAACGGTCGTGCATATCGTCCCCGGAGGAGATCGAGCCTGAAGGCAGATTCAGGAGCCAGGAGCGGGCACCATCCTTAAGAGCCATGGGAAAACAGTTTGCCATGACTTTCTCGTCGCCGTTGGCTGCCTCAATGCTCAGCTCGTAGAACTGTAGGAACTCCGTGGGGTTGGGGGTGCCGTCGTAACGAGGTGGCAGATCCGGCTTGAACTTGCCCGGCAAAGCGACGCTACGCAGCTCAGGGGTGAAGGCGCAGCAGCCTTCCATGGTCACCGGGACTCTGCGTTGGTGGAGAACTTGTCCTTGATGGGGTCCGTGCGCCGCCGCCGCAGGCGGCACGCGGTTTTGCCATGGCGGCGCAGGGAGGGCAGGGGCGTTTTCTCATGGCCGAGGGACTTCTAGCTTCTTTCTTCTTTCATGGGCACTGGACGTGGCAGGTTGTGCCGTGAGGTCGTGCGCCTGGGCGCCAAGACTTCGTCTTGCGCCAGAGGTGGTGGAGGCGCTTCTTGGGCCACGCCGCCCGCAGCTGGCGGAGGGCGAGGCAGCGAGAGGGACGGCACAGGGGAACCCCCTGCGGCGCTGACAAGCTCGGCGATGTGGTCGAGCCGGTCCTCGTAGAGGTCGTCGATTGGGCGATAGTGCAGGAGCTCGCGCGCCATGCCTAGAGCGGCCTGCGCGTCCATGGGAGCGCGACGAGCGTGGGACGACGAACCGGCCGGGGTCAGCGATGGAGTGGCGGTGCGGCCGTCCCGCCGCACCGAGGGGTGCAGTGAGGATGTATGCTACTCATTCCCCGCCAGGCTGGTGGCGGCGTTGGTGGCAGGCGACGGAGAACGTTGAGGCAGCCGCCGACGGGCGCCATCTGAGCAACGCGGGCGGCAAGGGCAGCCCGGCGCCTAGCACGAGCGCAGCGAGCGTCCAACATGGAGACGATGAGACGACAGGATGCAGAGCAACAAAAGGGAAGCTTCGGCGAACCCCTACCTGGCGCGCCAAATGTCGGATCACGGGTTCCAGCAAAACCCTCAAGGTTCGAACACTGGGGTGCGCACGAAGATCTCCCGCCTACCGATCCACGTCCTAACTCAGCTAAGATCTCAAGGGATAACTTAACGAACTCGCGGCACAAGGGACATAAGATTTATACTAGTTCGGGCCACCATTGTTGTGTAATACCCTACTCCAGCGTGATGGTGGTGGATTGCCTCTCGGGGTGAGGATAAACAGTACAAGGGGAAGAACAGCCTCCTGAGGAGAGGTGTTCTTGTGCTTAGTGGATGTGGTTGTGGGGATGAACTAGTTCTAGTATAAGATGAGGTCGCCCCCTAGCTACGATGGTGGCTAGTCCTATTTATAGTGGCCTCGGTCCTCTTCCCAAATATTGAGCGGGAAGGGATACCCAACGGCCAATTTGAAGGGGAACAGCTATTACAAGCTATCCTGACAAAAGCGGTCTTCGCCTGCCAAAGGCTCTGGTGGTGACGCAGTCTTGGGCTCTATGGTGACCTCCGTCCTGCCGTCCTGTTGGTCTTCGTCTCGTTGCACCAATATGGAAACCTTTGCTTGACGCCTCGGTACTCCGCGCCTGCGCTTGCTCCCTTAGCACCAAAGGGGAAACAAGGATACTGTGCGTTCTGGCGCCCGCCTGGCGCCCGCCTGGTCTTGGTCGTCACGGCTCACGTCTTTGGAACCTCGCGAGGTTTGGCTTGCCTTGAACTATCCGCCCCTCGTGAGCCAGCCTGGTGAGGCCGCTCCTGAGGAGGTCTTGTGTCACCCGCCTCGTGAGGCTTGGCCCCTCGCGAGGGTCTTGAGTCTTTGCTGGCGAAGATGGGCCGTACGGGCCCGCTCGCAGAGCCACGTCGTGGGCCGCAGGTAGGCAAGTCTGGTGACCCCCATTCCCAAAACACCGATAGGGCTTCCACTTGGGCATGGGTGGGAGACCCTATGAGGCCCAGGCGTGTACAGCCCCACTCATTATTGTGTGAGAGTGTCACGGGTAGAACCTCTAGAGGTGTTGGATGTTCCAAGAATTCTGGATGGGGACCCCGTCCTACATCTTCAAGCATACGGCGCTATGCCAGGAGACGTTGGCGACCTTGAACGGGCCCACCCACATGGATGAGAGTTGGTAAAGTCCCTCCCTAGAGAGGACCCACCTTAGGATGAGGTCTCCCATGTCGAGGGTCCGGGAGCGGACGCTGCGGCAATGGTAACGCCGCAATGCCTGCTGGTACCTTCATGCTTCCTCCCCGAGCACGAGGTCTGTCGCCCGCAAGGCGTCCTGACGCGCCTTGTCGAATGTTAGGACCTGAGGGTAGCGATGCCTGACCTCGTGAGGGAGGACCACCTCGGCCCGTAAATGAGGATGAACGGGGTCTCACTGGTGGGCTTAGTCGCAGTGGTGCGGATAGACCAAAGCACGGACTGAAGCTCACCGAGCCAAACCCTGCCGCACGCCTCGAGCTTCTTATTCAAGCTCCATGCCTTGAGGCCCATCAGGACCTCCACGTTGGCGCACTCGGCCTGGCAGTTGCTTTGTGGGTGCGCCACCGAAGCGTCGCATATGTGCGTTCCAAGGTTAGCGCAATACATCCCGAAGAGGTTGCTTGTGAACTGGGAACCATTGTAAGTAGTGATACGATTGGGAACAACAAAACGGTTCACCAAGCCCTTGATGAACTTGACGGTCGATCCAGCGGGGATGGCTCATACGGACTCCACCTCTGCCCACTTAGTGAACTTGTCGATGGCCACAAGTAGCGGTATCCGTCGGCTGCTCGGGGGAAGGTGTCGGGGAGGTTGATTCCACCAACACCTATGGGGACAGGGCCCCTTTCGGTCGGTGGGGGGCGGAGGTCGCACAAAGAGCGGATTGAGGAAGTACACGCGAGCGGTTTTTACCCAGCTTCGGGCCGCACGGATGCGTAAAACCCTACTTCTGCTTGTTTGTGTGTATTGAATTCTTGCTCAGGAGCGATGGACGCTGCCAGACTGAGCGTGAGAGTGTTCCTGGTGTTTCGAATGAGCCGAACTGGCCGACCCCCCCTCTATGTTGCGCCTGGGCCTCCTTTTATACTTTCAAGGGGTCACCGACAGGTGGCAACATAGACTAGAAGGGTAAAAATGGAAAAGGATGCGGTAGGTGCAGCTACCGCTACTGTGGATACAGTGCACCCTACCTAACTCTGACGGCAGGGGATAAGGGCATTAAATGCCTGTCTGAGTTGCCTAAACAGTGCAAAAAGTGACCGTTAGGAGTGCCACCATTTGCCACGATGGCCTTCTCTTCATCTCCGCTTGCCACCGTGCACCCCTAGCTGCACGGCCCCCTGCCACGTGTGCTTGGGAGAGTCCTAGAGCGACACGTTAGCAGGTGTGCTTGAGCGCGGGCACGAAATGGGTGTTTCTCGCGGCAAGCTCCTTGCCGCGGTCGTCGTCTTGTCGTGTTTGGGAGCTTGTCACTCGCCGGGCCTTGCTGGGACGCACGGCGCGTCGCGGCAAGCTTTCTCGGTATGCCTTGAGTGGCCTTCCCAGCAAGCTCCTCTTGCCGGGGTCTTGTCTCTTCCTGGCAAGCTCCTCTTGCCGGGGCCTGGGTTGGCCTTCCCGGCAAGCTCCTCTTGCCGGGCCCTTGGTTTGAGTACTTTGTTCTTGAATGGTCTTTAAGGGAACCACGGAGGGTCTTGGCAGTCACCCGGCAAGCCTTGCCGCGGGGCGCTGCAACTGCCCGTGCACGAGTTCGGGATACTAGGGTACCCCTACTCTAGTACACCGACAGGAGCCCCCGGGCCTGGGCCATACACGGTGCCGAGCGCTGTTGGGCCAGGCCCAAAACAGTGCACGGGCATGCGCGGCCTAGGTCACGCCGCATATCTCTCCGCTCCCACCGCGCACGCCCAGAACGACATGCGTCAAACGCGGCTTCATGGGTGACGTGGGCGGCGTGCGCGGGGCTAAGCCCCTCGAGCATGCGTCAGGCCACGATGATGGGGACGGTTCACGCCCTCCTCCCTGAACGGAGGTAGGCGTGGGGGCGTGGTGCATTTACTGGACGGGGCCGGTGCGCGGTTTTCGGGACGCCCACTCCCCGCGATCACGGGGCGGAGCGAGGCCCCCTCACCCGTCGCCTTGGTTCTGCATCTCCGCCACGCGGCTCCCATGCGCTTGGAGTCGCGGACGGTGGAAGTGGGAAACTGGGCCGTCGCGAGCAGAGGCAGCGGGTTGGCCTCGACTCCCTGCTCTTCCCGTGCCTTGATTCGCTGACCGGGGCGGCCGAGCCCCCACCTCGCTCCTTTATAAAGAGCGGGAGGGGAGCGCAGAAACCCGCACTCTCTCATCTCCTCCTTTCTTCAGCTTCTGCTCCCCTTTCTCTCATCCACCATGGAGAAAGGGAACCCAGGCCCTTCATCGGTGGCGGCGAGGGTCGCCGCCAGACAGCGCATCTCTCCCTCTCCCGCGCCCGTGGTGGGGGAGCCAGCCACAAGGGGAAGAGGGAGGGGGCGAGGTCGTGGACGAGGTCGAGGACGAGGTCGAGGTGCTCCGGGAAGAGGCGGGCGGGGCGGCGTGCCAGCTTCACCTCCGCCGGCGGCTCCTCCCCCCACGGCGGTCCATATAGGGGACGACCCTTGCGAGTTCATCGGTTTCGCATTCCCCAGTCCGTAAGAGGATACATGATGAGGGATGAAAGACTTATCTGATATTGCAGCCCCCGGCAACTCTGGTTTGCCGTGGACGGTTCTTGGCACTCGCAGCCCCCAGCGATTCTGGCTTGCCGGGGCCCAGGTTTCGTCCGTTTTCTTCTTCTCTTGTCGTTGCTAGTCATGTCATAAGAACACTTTATTAGAGGCGCGACAAGTTGTTTTTGTAATATAACTCTATCTTAGGCAAAGAATTGCTGTGTTACTTCCTTTACTCGACTCTTGGCTTTGTATGGTTCTGCCCTACGCTTTCTAGGGAAACTTGCCGGCGCAGGTACCCTTGCCGCGAGCGCCGAGTGCGGAACTTCAGCAGCCTGCTGGCGGGGTCGCTACCGACAAGCAACCTTGTCGCAACTAGTTGCAGCTCACTTAAGTTGTTGAGCGGACTCGAAACAAAGTAAGGGCGCTAGCGGCTCACTTAAGTTGCTGAGCGGACTCGAAGCAAAGTAAGGGCGCTAGCAGCTCACTTAAGTTGTTGAGCCGACTCAAAACAAAGTAAAGGCGCAACTAGCTATGAGTTGGTTCCTCCGCGCACAGGTTTTCCATACAAAGCATGGTCGTTCAAGGAAAATAACTCAAAAACTTAAAAAACTGATTGCTCAAGTTTTAGCAACTTAGCTTTTCTGTCGTCTGCTTCCCGGCAAGGAGAAACTTTCTTGAATGGCCTGGTCCACACCATTATCTTCTCCTTCCCCCCCCCCCCGGTAAACTTTGTGGGCGAGGGAACCTTCCTTCTTTTGAGAAAGAAACAGAGAAATAAAGTAATGATATGGAGCCTTGGGCTCGTTATTGCTTACCGCGATTTGGTGATGCACAAAGTGTCAGATAACATATGCAAAAAAGGATTATAGCATAAAAAACTGACAAGATGTGCGGGGCACATGAACTTTACTGGTGCACGGGGTCTGCGCCCGGCTTTGTACAAAGGATTACATGCAACAGCGGCAAGACTTGTACAAAAGGTGGTTGCCGGAAAAGCTTCCGGCAACTGTGCCTTACGGGTAAAACTTACGAAGATGTTCAATGTTCTAGGAGTTGCTCACCGGAATGCCATCTTCGGTCTCAAGGCGGACAGCGCCGGGCCTAGTGACTCGTTTCACCCGATAAGGGCCTTCCCACTTCGGCGTCAACTTGTTGGAATTCTTGGCGGACTGAATGCACCGAAGAACAAGGTCGCCTTCCTCGAAGCTTCTGGCTTTAACTTTGCGGCTATGGTAGCGACGCAAAGCTTGCTGGTAGAGAGCGGCTCGCACAGCAGCCTGAAGACGGTCTTCCTCAAGGAGCAGCGCATTATCTTGTCGCAGCTGCTCTTGCTCGAGCTCATCATAAGCGAGCACTCGAGGCGACCCGTAAACGAGTTCCGTGGGGAGAACTGCCTCCGCTCCGTAGACTAGAGCGAAGAGTGTCTGGCCAGTGGCTCGATTTGGCATCGTCCTGATCCACCAAAGAACCACCGGCAGCTCCTCAATCTAGTTTCTTCCGCACTTGTGCAGCTTGTCGAAAGTTCTGGTCTTGAGGCCTCGCAGCACTTCAGCGTTTGCCCTCTCCGCTTGACCGTTGCTTCTCGGGTGAGCAACAGAAGCGAAGCAGACCTTGGCGCCAAGATCTTGGACATACTGCATGAAGGTGCGGCTCGTAAATTGCATGCCGTTGTCGGTGATGATCCTGTTAGGAACCCCGAAACGGCAAACAATCGACCTGAAGAACTTGACTGCTGACTGTGCTGTCACCTTCCTCACTGGTTCCACTTCCGGCCACTTTGTGAACTTGTCGATCGCAACATACAAGAACTCAAAGCCCCCGACAGCTCGGGGGAAGGGGCCGAGGATGTCGATCCCCCAGACCGAAAATGGCCAGGATAAAGGGATCGTCTGGAGAGCTTGAGCTGGCTGGTGTATCTGCTTGGAATGGAACTGGCACGCTTCACACTTGGTTACTTGTGCAGTTGCATCCTGGAGGGCTGTCGGCCAGAAGAAGCCTTGTCGGAATGCTTTGCCGACAAGTGCTCTTGCGCCAATGTGGTGACCACATATGCCTCCATGTATCTCTGCCAACAGCTGTTGTCCATCTTCCCGGCGAATTCACTTCAATTTCACACCGTTGAGTCTTATTCTGTACAGTGTGTTGTCGACAAACTTGTACATACTTGACTGCCGGGCTACTCTTTCAGCTTCTTCTTGCTCTTCAGGAAGCTCTCCTGTTTGAAGGAAACGGACAATCTGCTGCGCCCATGCTAGAGCTTGCGGCTCGACAACAAGGACTAAAGGCGTATCTGTTGCTGCGGGAACATCCGCTTCTACGTCAAGAACCTGCGGTTCGGCCGGAGCGTGATATTCCCCGGCAAGCTTGCCGGAGCAAAACTTGTCGGGAGCGTTTGCTTCAACAGAACAAACCAAGAGGTTCGCCGGAGCAGACTGCTCCTCAGCACTCTTGGCGTCGATCTTGGAGACCTTCTTGGCGGCGGCTTCGGGAAGCTCTGCCGGAAAGTAGTCACCAGAAACCAACTTCCTCTTCTTATTCTATCCAGTTGATGGTGTCACGGATGGTTGAGTCAGCTTGAGCACAAAGATCCCTGGTTCCACAGGTAACTTTAGTGCAGCGCACTTTGACAGGCCATCAGCAATGTCGTTCTGAGCTCGTGGAACATGTTCCATTTGCAGGCCGTCAAAGTGTTCTTCTAGCTTTCTCACTTCATCAACATAAGCTTCCATCAATGGACTCTGGTAGTTCTTGTTCACTTGGCGGACGACAAGCTGTGAGTCACCCCTTACAATGAGTTTCTTGATCCCAAGGTCGGCTCGGATTCTGAGGCCGGCAAGCAAACCCTCATACTCTGCAGTATTGTTCGTTGCTTGCTCCTTGGGAAAGTGCATCTGGACTACGTACTTGAGGTGCTCTCCGGTGGGTGCGATAAGCAGCACGCCAGCACCGGCGCCTTGCAGCGAGAAGGCACCATCAAAGTACATCAGCCACTCTTTGCTTGTCTCCTTGACGGGGATGCTCGTCTCTGGAATTTCTTCGTCTGGGGTTGGCGTCCACTTTGCTATGAACTCTGCTAATGCCCTGCTTTGATTGTTGCAGTGCTCTCAAACTTGAGGCCAAAGCTTGACAGTTCGAATGCCCACTCAACAATCCTGCCTGTTGCTTCTGGATTCTGCAGTATCCTCTTCAGCGGAAAGCGAGTGACAACTATGATCTCGTGTGCCTGGAAGTAATGGCGCAGCTTTCTCGAGGCCATGAGGAGGCCGAAAAGCTATTTTTGCACACCAGAGTACCTCGACCTAGCCCCCTGGAGAAGGGAGCTGACATAGTAAACTGGGCGCTGCACCATCTTCTTCTGCACCTCCTTGCACGTCTGCGCAGATTCAACTTTGTCGGGGCCAGAGCTTGTCGGAGAAGCCCCCTGCTTGTCGCTGGATTCACTTGTCGCGGTCGCTGGCTCATCATCCGCCTCCCTCTCCGCTACTAACGCAGCACTAACCACTTGATTGGTTGCTGCCAGATATAGCAGCAACTTCTCTTGTGGCTTAGGTGCGACAAGTATTGGAGTGGAGGACAGGTACCTCTTCAAGTCCTGCAGCGCGGCCTCCGCTTCTGGAGTCCATTTCATTGGACCTGCCTTTTTCAATATTTTGAAGAATGGCAAGGCGCGCTCAGCAGACTTAGAGATAAACCTGCTGAGAGCAGCCACGCAACCGGCAAGCCTTCGCACATCCTTGACGCGCTTCGGTGCTTCAATCTGCTCGATGGCCTTGATCTTGTTGGGGTTGGCTTCAATTCCCCGCTGAGACACAAAGAACCCGAGAAGCTTGCCGGAAGGGACTCCAAACATGCACTTCTCGGGGTTGAGCTTGAGGTTGATCTTGCGCAGATTTGCAAAAGTTTCTTCTAAATCTTGGATCAGGGTAGCCTTGTCCTTGCTCTTGACCACTATATCATCCATGTAGGCTTCCACATTTCTGTGTATCTGTGGCTCAAAAGCGACATGGACTACTCTTGCAAATGTTGAACCAGCATTCTTCAACCCAAAGGGCATCCGTACAAAACAGTATGCGCCACAAGGGGTGATAAATGCGATTTTTTCCTCATCCTCTTCTGCCATGAAGATCTGATGGTATCCTGAGTATGCATCAAGAAATGAAAGCAAATCACATCCAGCTGTGGAGTCAACAATCTGGTCAGTGCACGGCAAGGGAAATGGATCTTTGGGACAAGCTTTATTGACATCAGTGAAGTCTATACAAAGCCTCCATTTCCCGTTCGCCTTGCGCACGACTACAGGATTGGCCAACCACGTGGGATGGAGCACTCCTCTGACAAGGCCTGCTGCTTCCATTTTCCTGATCTCTTCTGCAATGAACTCTTGGCGCTCCACCGCTTGCTTCCTGACTCTCTGCTTGACGGGCCGCGCATGAGGACAGACGGCAAGGTGGTGCTCGATTACTTTCCTGGGAACACCGGGGATATCAGACGGTTGCCATGCAAACACGTCGACATTCGCCCGCAGGAAAGCAACGAGCATGCTTTCCTATTTGGGGTCAAGCGTGGCACTGATGGTGAAGGTACCACCAGTGCCGTCCGTCTTGGCGGGCACCTTCTTGGTCTCGGGTGGAGCTGCCATCGTCTTCTTGCACTTGCCGGTGGAGCTCGATGGTGCATCCTCGACGGTAGCGCAGCACTCCGAAGAGGTGCACTTGCCGGAGTGGGCATCAGAGCTCTTGCCGGACTTTGTCTTCTTCTTCCCCCCGGGAGCTTCAGCGGCAAGTATGTTGTGATCGGCTGCGGCTGCTGCTTCCCGGTAGATCTTGTCGGCGCAGATAAGGGCATCTTTCTTGTCGCCGGGGACAGAGATGACACTTATCGGCCTTGGCATCTTGAGCATGTTGTATGCATAGTGAGAGGCTGCCATAAACTTGGCGAGCGCTGGACGGCCAAGGATCCCATTGTAGGGCAATGGAAAATCAACAACGTCAAATGTGACCCTCTCAGTTCTGAAATTCATCTCGCTGCCAAATGTGACCGGCAGCGTGATCTTTCCCTTCGGCTTGCTTCTTCCCGGGCTAATTCCTTGGAATGTGCCGGTCTCTTCGAGCTCGCTGTCAGGGATCTGAAGTCTCTGGAGGACCGCGGAGGATATCAGGTTCAAGCCAGCCCCGCCGTCAACTAGCATCTTCGTGACCTTGAGGTTGCAGATAGTTGGTGAAACCAACATCGGCAAGCACCCGACCGCTGTTACGCGATCAGGGTGATCCTCAATGTCGAAGATGATAGGCGTGCTGGACCATTTCAGAGGCTTGCGTGACTCTATGGATGGCTCTGTTGCATTCACTTCCCGCATCCATTACTTGAGTTGGTGGTGCGAAGTATGCAGAGAAGCACCACCGTCAACGCACAGGACCTCTGTGGCTTTCTGAAATTCCTGCTCGTCGGCCTCGTCATCATCCATGTCTTCATCGTCGTCGTCATCTTCATCCTTGTCGCGGCCGCGGGGAGGCCTATCTCCTTGCCGCTGCTTGATCTTGCCGCGGCGTCCCCCTCGGCCGGGACGTTTCTTGCTGGATCCACCAGTTCCTTCCTGGGCCTTCTCCTTGTCGCGCCGCTCGTACTCAGCTTTCTGTTGCTCAACAAGCTGTTTGACTTTCTTGCAATTCTGGAGAAGTGAATCTTACAATACTGCTTGCCGGAGCTGACCTGCTTGTTGGCGGCCACCACAGGCTGGGCCTCCTTGTCGGAGCCACCAGCTTTAGCTTCCTTGGCGCCACCTCCGTTGCCGGACTGCTCGACAGCTAGCACTTCCTTGCCCTTCCTCCTTCTGTTGTTCCGCCGCCGGCCTTTCTTTGCCGGGGCAGCATCCTCACTGTCAGATCCTCCTGCTCCTACATCCTCTCCGCGGAGCCTTCTCTACTCTTCAGCGCGTGCACACTTGTCGGCCAGGGCGTAAAGCTCGCTGACTTCTCTGATCTTAGACATCGCCATCTCCTCCCTCATCCTTCGGTTTCGCACGTTCTGATGGAACGCGCTGATGATCGCGGCGGGGTGGACGTCTGGGATGTTGTGCTGTACACGGCTGAATCTCTGAATGTACTTGCACAGTGGCTCTCCTTCCTTCTGGGCGAGCAGTTGAAGATCGCTTTCTTGGCCATGTGGCTTGTGGCCGCCTGTAAAGGCGCCGACAAACTGATGGCACAGATCAGCCCAGGAGGATATGGAGTTGTCCGGCAAGTGCATGAGCCAGGATCTGACATTGGGCTTGAGTACCAGCGGGAAGTAGTTGGCAAGGATCTTGTCATCCCGTCCCCCGCAGCCTGCACCGCGATGGTGTAGATGCTGAGAAACTCCGACGGATGCGTCTTACTGTCGTACTTCTCTAGTACGTCTGGTTTGAAATTCTTTGTGTTGGGCCACTGGACTTGCCGCAGCTCATGGGTGAACGCAGGACAACCTACCGCGTACGGCAGATCGCCTGGTTCCCCTGGCGCATGCATGTCAACAGAGGGCCCAGCGCGCTTGTCGGATTGACGTCGCACTCCTCTTTGGCGCTCGATGCGGATTCGAGCGTCTTCTTGTTGTCGTTCATGGAGAACTTGGCGCTGGTCGTGACGAGCTTGTGGGTCCGACGACGCGGTGGAGCCGCTGTCGGGGTGGACCCGGCGAGTCGGCGACTTTGGCCTTCGTAGTGGAGAGTGCATGGAAGTCGCACCTTCCTCGGTCTTGTTGCCATCGGCTCGCGTCCGGCTGTCCTGCCGTGGCAGCGAGGTGCTTGGTTGCCGCGCAGTGTCGCCGTTGGCGAAACCGATGAGGCTCTGGATAGTGGCCCTCCATTCGTCGGTCTTGTCCGCCGTCGGAGGGTAATCCAGGAGTAGCTGGGCCCGCGCCAAGGCTTCCACTGGCGTGGTGGGCGGCAGAGGTGAACGGTGCGAGGAGCGGGACATGCTCGGTCTCCTAACCAAGTTAGAAGGAGCAGTGTCCCATCCAGGCGACCGCACCTCACTGGGGCCAGCATGCTCGCGTGCATGCTGGTCTTGAACGCCACGCGAACCACCAGCTTGATCTTGGGCCAGCGGACATATGGTGCTGCGAACGCTATGACGCTGTTGGTCCCGCCGTTCCTGAGATGGGCGCGGTGGGCGTATGGACGCCGAGGTCTGCGCGGCCTTGTCCTTGGACTTGGCAGCGCTGTGGGTACCCTCGTCGATGTCCATTCTTCCGCCGGCGTCCACTCCACCGTCCGCCTGCTCCAGAGGTGGTGGAAGCGACGCAGACGGGGCTGTTGCCCCCGAAGCCTTCTTCTTCGGTGGCATGTCGTTGAAGACGATGAAGATTTAGCTCGCGTGCACGCCAGATCGGGTTTGCACGATCTCGACGCCCCCTACCAGGCGCGCGAGAGATGTCGGGGAGGATGATTCCACCAACACCTATGGGGACAGGGCCCCTTTCGGTTCGGTGGGGGGCGGAGGTCGCACAAAGAGCGGATCGAGGCAGTACACGCGAGCGGTTTTTACCCAGCTTCGGGCCGCATGGATGCGTAAAACCCTACTTCTGCTTGTTTGTGTGTATTGAATTCTTGCTCAGGAGCGATGGACGCTGCCAGACTGAGCGTGAGAGTGTTCCTTGTGTTTCAAATGGGCCGAACTGGCCGACCCCCCCTCTATGTTGCGCTTGGGCCTCCTTTTATACTTTCAAGGGGTCACCGACAGGTGGCAACGTAGACTAGAAGGGTAAAAATGGAAAAGGATGCGGTAGGTGCAGCTACCGCTACTGTGGATGCAGTGCACCCTACCTAACTCTGACGGCAGGGGACAAGGGCATTAAATGCCTGTCTGAGTTGCCTAAACAGTGCAAAAAGTGACAGTTAGGAGCGCCACCGTTTGCCACGATGGCCTTCTCTTCATCTCCGCTTGCCACCGTGCACCCCTAGCTGCACGGCCCCGTGCCACGTGTGCTTGGGAGAGTCCTAGAGCGACACATTAGCAGGTGTGCTGGAGCGCGGGCATGAAGTGGGGGTTTCTCGCGGCAAGCTCCTTGCCGCGGTCGTCGTCTTGTCGTGTTTGGGAGCTTGTCGCTCACCGGGCCTTGCCGGGACGCAGGGCGCGTCCCGGCAAGCTTTCTCGGTATGCCTTGAGTGGCCTTCCCGGCAAACTCCTCTTGCTGGGGTCTTGTCTCTTCCCGGCAAGCTCCTCTTGCCGGGGCCTGGGTTGGCCTTCCCGGCAAGCTCCTCTTGCCGGGGCCTTGGTTTGAGTACTTGTTCTTGAATGGTCTTTAAGGGAACCACGGAGGGTCTTGGCGGTCACCCGGCAAGCCTTGCCGCGGGGCGCTGCAACTGCCCGTGCACGAGTTCAGGATACTAGGGTACCCCTACTCTAGTACACCGACAGAAGGGGCCCAGGATATCCAACCCCCACACCATGAACGGCCATGAGAGTGAGATGGTCTGGAGATCTTCCGCGGGCTGGTGAATCCCAGGGAATTGGCAGGCCTCGCAGGATTGCACCAGCTCGGTGGCATCATTGAGCACCGTATAGTTGAGCGCCGTCGGCTAGTAGAAACCACTACGGAAAACCTTTCCCACAAGGGTGCGCGATGAGGAGTGGTGCCCGTAGTCCCCGCCGTGGATGTCAGCCAGCAACTCGTACCCATGTTCTTTGGATATGCACCACAGCGAGACATCATTGGGGCGTCGGCGGTACAGCTCACCATCTTGCAAGCAATAAGTAGTGGCCTGGCGGACCACGTGCTCCGCGACCTCATCCTTCTCTGGCAAGGTGCCACAGAGCAGGTACGCCTTGAACTCCTTGGTCCAGCAGCCCGCCTAAGGTTCCAGCACCTGGAGTAAGCTTGTTCCTGAGGTTGGGCCACAAGTCGGGGCTCCTGAGGTCAAAGCCAGTGTCAGCTTCTCCCTGAGCAACGCCGAGCCAGGGACTGGGGGCGGTGTTGACGGCTTGTGGAGCCTCTCCTAGAATACGCCAGGCCTCTGGGGCTCGCGGGGGGATGCCCTCTTGCCAAAGTCGTCTGCTTCTTTGTTCGCGCCTCGCGGGACGTGCTACAATCCCAAGCCCAGGAAGCGTTTTTCAATTTTACGTACCTCTTCCACGTAAGCCTCCATGTGCTCATCATTCAGCTTGTACAATTTATTGGATAAGTTGACGAGAAGTTGGGAGTCGCCCTTGATGGTGAGGCGCTTGATTTCCAGGGTAGCCGCGGCCCTCAGGCCAGCAATCAAGCCCTCGTACTATGTGATGTTGTTGGAGACCTTCTCGCCGCACTGGAAGCAAAGTTGCACAACATAGTAGAGGTTGTCCTCACTTGGTGAGACGAGCACGACTCAGCCCCCGCGCCCTGCCGCGTGAAGGCACTATCGAAGTGCATGACCCATCTGTCAGGTGCCTCATCGTCGGGCGTGAGGGATTGGCCCTCATTCAGCCTCCAATCAGGGGCATTGGTCCACTCCGCCACGAAATCAGCTACGGCCGCTCCCTTGATGAGCCTGGTCGTGCTGAACTCCAGCTGGAAGGCCTGTAGCTTGATGTTCCATTCTGCAACCCTCCCCACAGCGTTGGGACTGTGCAATAGCTTCTCCAGGGGATATGTCGATACGACCTTGATGGGTGGACTTGGAAATAGTGGCACAACTTCCTAGAGGCGACGAGGAGCGCAAGCAGGAGCTTCTACTACATGCGTAGCGCACGCATGCATCGCGCAACACCATGGTGACAAGGTACACTGGATTCTCGATGAGGGGTGGCGAGTTGGAGGCGTCTTGCTCCGCGGGGGGCGCGAGGGACTCATGAGGCTCGGAGGTCGATGAGGCAACGGGATCCTCAGGAGCGCCACCCTGGGATAGCGAAGGTTGCGCGGCTTCTCGCGTGTCAGCTTGCTTCAGCCTACATCGGCTGGTCCCCCTGACTGCCACGTGTGCCGCACTGGCGGAGTGGGGAGTGGCCGCCATGTAAAGCACCAGGTCCTCATGAGGACGGAGCACCACCATGACGGGCGGGCTCATGAGGTATCGTTTGAGGTCTTCAAAGGCCGCCTCTGCTTCCGGGGTCCACTCGAATGGGCCCTTCTTCTTAATTATCTTGAAGAAAGGGAGGGTGCGCTATCCAAGCTTAGAGTGAAGCGCTCCATGAGCTTCTGCATCTCCTTGAGGGTCTGAGGCAGGCTCATCCGTTCTATTGCCTTAACCTTCTCGGGGTTGGCCTCGATCCCTCTATGCGACACCAGGAAGCCCAATAGCTTGCCAGACGGAACCCCGAACACACACTTCTCCGGATTGAGCTTCAGGTTTATGCTGAGCAAGTTAACGAATATTTCTTCCAGGTCATTAATTAGGGTCCTTGCCTCCAGTGACTTGACCATGATGTCATCGACATATGCCTTTGAATTCCTCCCCAGCTGCGGCCGTAGCGCAATGTGCATCAGCCGCTAGAAAGTTGCACCAGCGTTACGCAATCCGATGGGCATGCAAGTGTAGAAGTACACGCCGCACAGGGAGATCAAGGCTATCTTCTCAACATCCTCTATTGCCATCTTGATTTGGTGATATCCCGAGAAAGCATCCAGAAAACACAACAGATTGCACTCAACAGTGGAATCCACAATCTGGTCGATACGCATGAGCGAGAAAGGGTCCTGAGGGAAAGATTTGTTGAGACTCGTGAAGTCGACGCACATACGCTGCTTCCCACCTTTCTTGGGGACAATGACATGATTTTCCAACTAGTTCAGGTGTCGTACTTCCCAAATGATGCCGGCCTCTCGGAGCTTGGCAACCTCCTATACGATGAACGATTTCTTCTCTTGTGCTTGACACGCGCTTTTCACTTCACCGGGCATGCACCAGGACACACCATCAGGTGGTGCTCAATTACCTCCCTCGGGACACCAATCAAGTCTGATGCTTCCCACGCAAATACTTCTTTGTTGGCCCTCGGAAAGTGAACCAGCGCCTCCTCCTGGTTGGGAGGTAGGCCCGCACCAATGGTGAAGGTGGGGACTGAGCCTCCGATGTCGACAGGCACCTGCTTCGTCTCATCCCGGTCCTGAGAGAACATCTGCTTTTTCTTTGTGGGCGCGGCCTCTGGAGCCTCCGCAGAACCCGTGGTGGTAGGGCACGAAGTGGTCATGACCCTGTAAGCGAGCCTAAGAACCCAGACTAAATCCTTTGTATCCCCGACCACCGAGATGATGCCGCTGCTGCCCGGCATCTTGACGACATTGTAGCCCGGATGGGTCGCCAGCATGGACTTGGCGATGGCCGGATCCCCCAAGATGGCGTTGTATGGGAGGCCGATGTGGGCGACATCGAAGTCCATGAGCTTAGTGTGGTAATTGTCTCACATGCTGAACATGACGGGGAGGCATATCTACCCTAGGGGAGTGGCCGAGCCCTTGACCACCCCCAAGAAAGGCTGAGTGGGATGGAACTGGTCGTACTGCACTTGATGCAGGTCGAAAATTTCCACCGAGAGGATGTTGAGGCCAGTGCCTCCATCGATGAAGGTCTTGGTCACCGTGAAGTTGCTGATTGTGGGCGTGCACAGCAAGGGGAGGGCACCCGCCGTGGTCATGGCCTTGGGGTGGTCTCTATAATTGAAGGGGATAGCGGTTTCTGGCCCGACACGGCCCTGCACAGCCCCGCGCTGTGGCAGGGTAGCACCTTGCGGCGGAGAAACTGCTTGATGTGGCTACCAGAGGCAGGTGCCTGCGACCTGCCGATGATGCACGCGACCGCATGGGGCGCTGGAGCCGCGAAGCGTGCGACAGACTGGTCGCAGAGTTCCACCCAAAAGGAGATCGAGGCACGCGGGAGGCTGCGGAGCTAGGACCGAGGGGCCTCCTTGAGAGCCAGGGGACCCAGTTCGCCATGGCTTTATCATCGCTGCCTGCCGCCTCAACGGCCTGCATGTATGACCGGAGGAAATCTTCGGGGTCCGCTGCATCGTCGTACCACGGGGGTAGCACCGGCTTGAACTTTGCAGGGCATTGCACCCGACGCTGATCGGGAGTGACAGCGATATAGCCTACGGCGCTCCCGTACGCCTGGGCAGCCACGCTAGCAAGGTGGTTCCCACCATGGGAGTAGTGAGGCAAGGATGAAGTGGCATCAGCGGAGGAGCAAACTTTGACACGCCCCTACCTGACGCACCAAATGTCATATTCAGGGCTCCGCGGATCGAAGAAGGTTCAAACTCCATGGCATGTGCGAAGATCTCAACCTCTCAAGCTTTGAGCATGTCGCCCCATAGCCTAGCCTAGCTTGATTCGCAAGAGTGGGGAATAAGATGGACACGACAGTTTACCCAGGTTCGGGCCACCTTGCAGTGTAAAACCCTACTGCTACTTTATGGTGGATTGGCCTCACGAGGAGGTTTGAGGATGAACTAGTATAGTGGATGAGCTGCCTCGTGAGGGCTCGGGGGTGAGAATGAGTCACCCCTACTATGGTGTTGGCTAACCTATATTCATAGTGGCCTGGTCCTATTCCCCCAAAACATAGGCGCGAAGGGATCCCACAACGGCCAATTTGAAAGGGGACAAGTACTACATCTAATCCTGACGAAAGGTGGCCTTCGCCTGCAATGCTGCTGGTCAAGACGCAGTTGTGGGCTCGCTGATTACATCCATGTTTCCGTGCCCATGGTCTTGGTCTTGTTGCACCGGAATGGAAACCTTTGGGGATACCTTGGGAATCCATGCCTGTCCATGCCTCCTTAGCACCAAAGAGGAAACTGTCTCCTTTGTGCCCGCTGGCGCCCGCCTGGCCTTGGTTGTCATGGATTGCACCATCACAACCTCGCAAGGCTAGACACTTTCATAGGAATCTCCTCTCCTCGGGAGGTAACCTGGGGAGGCCGCTCCCTCTAGAGATCTTGGTGTCATCCGCCTCACGAGGCCAGGGGACCTCGACAGGGTCTTGCCTCGAAGGTCTTGCAAATGGGCCATACCAGGCCGTCGAGGGAGCCACGCCGTGGGCCGCAGGTAGGCAAGTCTGGGTAACCTAGTTCCCAGAACACCGATAAAATATATTAACTTTATTGATTACCATGCACTACTGCAGGTTGCTGCTAACGCGACACTATGATCAGAGAACCTTTGACAAAACTGTGTGCGGTACATTAATCGCAAACAGTGGTGTAAGAACCATCAAAAAAGGTGCAAAATGTTTGCGATGACGGATGCATCAAACACGGTTCAGATATAAGTTGCGTGTGCAATGCAGGGCATACAGTTCAGTTCAATTAACTGTTTGCGATGTGCCAAAACAAAAGATACAGGAAGCCAGATGAAGGCGTGTGCGATATATAGCTTACGGTTGTCGTCGGAAACCACGGCCAGCTATGGGACCGGAGGGCCCTTTGCTGGTTCGGCAGGGGGAACGTCGCATTGCACGAAGAGCACACGAGTGTGGGGCAGCATGGCGGAGATCACACGGGCACTTTTACCCAGGTTCGGGCCATCGTGAGGCGTAAAACCCTACTCCTACTTTGGTGGATTGATGGTGGAAGAGTGGTCGTGGAGCGTAGTACACTTTCCCGGCAGGGGTGGCAGTGCCTATGCGCGTATGGGTGTGTGAGTTATCCAACCTTCTATAGATTAAGGGGTTACCACAATGGCAAAGTAGTCATTATGCACTGATAAGATAGCAAACAATGCTATCATACCTAACTCTGTAGGCTAATAGGGTGCATTAAATGCACCGATTAACGTCACATCACTGGTAGCTAGAGAAGCCTTGCCAGGCTATCTCTCCAGCTCCATGTTCACTTGCTTGACACGTCGGAGGACGGGTGCCATCTATAGGCATTTCCTATAGAAAGAGGCTGCCATGCGGCAAATGGCTGCCACTTAGTCACTTTGCGGCTTGACACCGCCTTGATTGAAGATGTGGGTCGTGGCAGAGTTGTTGAGTGAGGTGGTTCAGCCTTCACAAGTCCCGGCAGACCCTGCCGGGAAGTCTTGGACGTCTTCTTCCGAGGGTGACCCCATCCTTGTCGAGCTCATCTGCCCAGCAAGGGAGGCTTTTCTCCTGGTTGCGTCTTGCTTCTCTGGCTGGATTTTGGTCCTCTTGATCTGCATGTTGGTTCTTCGAAGTTCTTGGTCTCTTGTACTCTGACCTGGGTTGGTGTCTCAATCCAATTCCCATGCCTGTGCATAGTCTAGGCAACAGACCCAGGGTTTGTTGCACCGATAGAAGCCCCAGGGCCTGCCCCGAACACGCTGTCGGGTGTCAACAGGCTAGGGCCTAATAAGTGAAAAGAGAGGGTGCAGAAGAGGCTAGCTTCTTGAGGTCTTCTTCACTTCTTCATTAACCTTGGGTCCAGGACAGTTTCTGGTTTCCCCGCGCGTCGTGCGCTATGCGGTGGAAGAACCTCGATCGTGGCCCCCGGATTCTCCATGTCCCACGATCATAGGGCGGAAACTGCCATCACACTTGCCTCCCATTTCGCACGCACCTGCCACGTGTTCTACATGTATTGGGCGTGGTAGGTGGTGGATGTGGAGAGGGCGGGGACGTGCGCCCTGGTCGAAATCCGGGCATCGATGGTTGGAGTAGAGGGTCGGCCTTGATTCTTATTGTCGCAGAAGGCATAGGGAGGCCGCATCGGAGGAGCGGGGCAGCCATTTCCTATGAGAGGCCAGCCCCCTACCTCATCCTCCTACAAGAAGGGGGGCAGGGGCAGAGGTTCTTCACACACGCTCCTTTTTCTTCTCCTTCTCCTCTGTAACCTTCCCCTTCTAACCATGGTCAGCGGATGAGGGCACAGTGGTTCCCTAATGGCGGCGACGAGGGCTTCTACTCAACAATGCATCCCTCCCCCTCTGGATCCTGTGGCGGTGGAGCCCGCCGAGGGGCGAGGAGGGAGAGGGAGGGGCCGAGGTCGTCGTGGTGCTCGAGGAAGAGGGCGGGGTGGCGCCTTGGCCGTGCCCCCGCCAGCGGCTCTTCCTCCAATGGAAGGCCATGTCAGGGATCAACCTCGTGAGTTTATCATCAGGGGGTACAAACCTCCGTGCGGCCACCTTCCCCTTCCAACTCCATTCACGCGGGAGATGGAGCTCGAACAGCCATGCGCTCTGAGGTTGCATATGAGGGGCAGTGGGAATGGTGTCATGCAGGTTGACGTTGAATTCCCTACCTGTAACACCCACAATGCGGCTATATCTCCCACATTGGTGCATGACTTAGAGGCATAGCCGCATGGTAGGCATGTCACAAGAGGGGTAATATTTACACATCCCATGTACTGAAGAAGAAAGGGATAAAGAGTCGGCTTACAATCGCCACTTCACACAATACATAAATAATCCATACATCATCCAAGGTACAATCAAAGGTCCGACTACGGAACCAAAATAAAGAAAGACCACCCCAAGTGCTAGATACCCGATCGTCCCAACTAGGCTCCTCTACTGATCATCCGGAAAAGAAACATAGTAACGACCCGAATCCTCGTCGAACTCCCACTTGAGTTCGGTAGTGCCCCCTGCACTGCTATCATCGGCACATGCATCTGTTTGGAAGTATATGTGAGTCACGGGGACTCAGCAATCTCACACTCATGAAATTAAGACTATTTAAGCTTAAGGGCAGGAAAAGGTAGTGAGGTGGAGCTGCAACAAGAACTAGCATATATGGTGGCTAACATACGCAAATGAGAGCGAGAAGAGAAGCAAAGCACGATCGAGAAGCTACAAGTGATCAAGAAGTGATCCTGAAGCTACTTACGTTCAAGCATAACACAAGACCGGGTTCTCTTCCCGAACTCCGCCGAAAAGAGACCATCACGGCTACACACGTTGTTGATTCATTTTAATTAAGTGTCAAGTTCTCTACAACCGGATATTAACAAATTCCCATCTGCACATAACCGTGGGCACAACTTTCAAAAATTCAAAACCATGCAAGGTTGTCCCAACTTATCCCATCACATGTTCTCACGGTCAACGAAGGATATTCCTTCTCCTAGGAAGACCGGATCAAACCCGGAATCCTGGTTACAAGACATTTCGACAATGGTAAAACAAGACCAGCAAGACCACCTGACTGTGCCAACAAATCCCGATAGGAGTTGTACACATCTGGTTCTCAGGGCACACCGGATAAGCTAAGCGTACAGGTACCAACATAACCCAAGTTGCCAAGGGACGGTCCCGCACGGTGCTCTAGTTTGTACCAACACCCGTAGGAGCACTGGCCCGGGCTTTTAAAATAAAGATGACCCTTGAGACCACGGAACCCAAGGGAAAAAGGCTTAGGTGGCAAATGGTTAAACCAAGGTTGGGGCTTGCTTGAGGAGTTTTATTCAAGGCGAACTGTCAAGGGGTTCCCATTATCACCCAACCGCATAAGGAACACAAAATCAAGGAACATAACACCGGTATGACGGAAAAGCAAGAGTGGAACAAAACACCAGGCAAAAGGCCGAGCATTCCACCCTTTACCAAGTATATAGATGCATTAAAGTAAATAAGATAAAATAATGATATCACAACAATATCTATGTTCCAACATGGAACAAACTTCATCTTCACCTGCAACTAGCAACGCTATAAGAGGGGCTGAGCAAAGAGGTACCATAGCCAAACAATGGTTTGCTAGGAAAGGTGGGTTAGAGGCTTGACATGGAAATATGGGAGGGATGATATAACAAGTGGTAGGTAGCGCGACATAGCAATAGAGCGAACAACTAGCAAGCAAAGATAGAAGTGATTTCGAGGGTATGGTCATCTTGCCTGCAAATTTCTCATAGTTGACGAAAGCTTGATCCTCGTTAGTGTACTCAACAGGTTCCTCGATCACGTACTCGTCTCCCGGCTCTACCCAAAGCAAGAACACAAGCAAAGGACCAACAATCAATCACGGTGCAATGCACAAGCAACATGATGCAAAAGATGGCATGATATGCAATGCATATGCGTGTTTCGGAAGGGAAAGAATGAACAAGGCATCAACTTGGAAAACCAAGTGTGCCGCTGGAAAGATGATATGATTTCGGTCGAAATCGATATAATGATCACCAGAAATGGAGGCACGGTTTGCAAATGGCAAGAAAAATAAGTATGACACAATTCTACGATTAACAGCACGATGCCATATAGAATGCAACAAGAAACTAAGCTACTGCACTCCAACATATCAACAAGGCATAAGGCAGTGATGTACACAAGATGCTTGACAGAACATGAACACTGAGCTACAGCTAAATCACACAAGAGCAGGTTCAAACAAGCATGGCAAAAGTGCAAAAGATATCAGCATCACAAACTTAGAGAAAAATACTAACATGCCAGAAATAATATCAGGAAGCGATGTTTAGAGCAAGCGAGCAACATGCTAAAGGAACATAACATAGCAAACAAAGGTATGGAATTAATCTACTAAATGCATATAACAAAAAGTCCCTTACTGATCATGAGCCAAAAAGGCACAAAAGATATGATGTCACCCATGTGAATATAGCAAGTTTCATCACAGTTCCAGACTTAGCAGAAAAACTGAGCATGGCATAAACAACATTATGAAGGCATCTTTGTGAGCTCCAATCACTCATCACAAAGTGTTACATGACAAAACAAGCATAGCAGCAAGATGACATGTTCCTGAACATAACCATGATAAGAGCAAGTTCATAGCATGCATGGATCACTAACAACAACCATGGAAAAATTGATTAACATCTAAACAATCTGCCAGGAACATTTTATAGCAAAAGTAGAGCAAGAATTAGACATGCCAGAGCACTCCATGATTGCAAACAAGGGCACAGATGAATAGAGCCTAAACATATGTCCAAAACACCCTTACTGAAGATAATCAAAGCACACATGGATCTCACTGTAGTATCATGTTTACATGGCATAAAAATAACAGCATACAAAAGACTTGGCAAAATCCTAAGACCCTGAAATCAGCAATATCACGAAGGCTACTTTACATGCTTGTGCTAGTCACCACATTGATCACAAAAATACATGGAAAGCACCCCTGTAAATATATCATGGCATAGATCAAAACACATGTAGAGCTTATGCCCATATGAAGCACACATGAAATGTAACAAAAATGACAAAACATCATATTCTGCTAAGTAACAGCAGTAAACATTTAATAGTACTATTTCATCAATGATTTGGGCATCAAGATGAACTCAAACAAGCATGACACAATGTAATTAAATGAAGAGCATCTCACAATGAACATTTCGATATCTCATATGCATGAAACAGAGCTACGGTCATGGAGTAATGATGCAATGAACAGGGGCACAAAAGGTTACAAAGATAAGGACTTAGTGGAATTTTCACCTCCCAGAAAAACAGATCTAGGGTTGCACGTATTTCGAGGTTCGCCGGGGTTCGTCGCCGGGCTTGCCGGAGAAGAAGAGGACGGCTGGAGTTGGGGGATCACCGGATCCGGTGGTCTGTTGGGTGGCCTCTGGCGAGGTGCTGCATAGGCGCGACCGGTGAGGGCATGAGGTCGCCGGCGAGGTGCGAGGTGGTGGGGCAGAGCGGACCAGGTGGCGGCGGAGGAGTGCTGGCGGCGAGCGCAAGCGGCGGCGCAGGGAAGGCTCGGGCGGTATGGGGCGCTGACCAGGCTAGGCGGCGGCGGCTGGTGCACGGGTCGGGGAGGGACGGCCGTGGGATCGCGGGCCGCGCGGCAGCGGGGCAGGCACGGGACACGTGGCGACGTACGATTGGGCGCGGGCGCGGGCGGCGATTCGTCCGGTGCGGACTGGACGTGTCCGGCGGCGGAGAGGTCTAGGTTAGGGTTTCAGGACCCGAATTTGGAGGAGGGGTGCACATATTTATAGCTAGGAGGAGATAGGAGTGTCCAAATTGAGTGTAGATTTGGCCCACATGATCGTGATCCGACGACGGAGGACATGGAAGTGGTTTAGATGGGTTATTGGGCCGTCTAGGAGGGGTGTTGGGCTGCAACACACACGAGGACTTTGCGGTTCCCCGGTTAACCGTTGGAGTATCAAACGGACTCCAAATGGAACAAAATTTGACAAGCGGTCTACCGGTGATGTACCAAGGCCACTTGGCAAATCTTGGGCCATTCCGAGAATGTTTAACACCCACTCACAAAAAGAGGCAAAAGGGGGGCGCCGGTGCACATGGGAGTGTCGGATTGCGAAACGGACAACAGGGAAAATGCTTGGATGCATGAGACAAACACGTATGCATATGAGATGCACATGATGACATGGTATGTAATGCATGACATGAACAAAATGCAAAACAAAGACAAAACCCAACCATGAAGGGAACCTTAAAACTTAAAGCCGAAAAAGGCATGAGTTGGAGTTACAAATGTGGCAAGTTACATCCGGGGTGTTACAATGCTCCACCACTACGAAAGGATCTCGTCCCGATATCTAGGACTGAAAGAACTCAGGATATTCAGAATGAAGGTGGTCCTCGCATTCCCAGGTGGCTTCTTGGTCGGAATGGTGTGACCACTTCACTTTCAGGTATTTGATTGACTTGTTGCGGGTTTCTTCAATAATATCAACGGGATGCTCATGATAAGACAGATCTTCTTGGAGATCAATTTCTTCGAAGTTGATGGTGCCCTCAGGAGTCTTGAAGCACTTGCGAAGCTGTGACACATGAAACATGTCATGCACATTTGTGAAGTTGGACGGAAGCTCATGTTGATAGGCGAGATCGCCTCTTTTGCCAATGATCTTGAAAGGACCCACGTATCTAGGGGCAAGCTTCCCTTTTATACTGAAGCGAGGAGTGCCTTTCATTGGAGAGACGCAGAGGTAGACATGGTCTGTCGGGTGGTAGGTGCGACATATGCCAATGGGTGGCTTATCATTGTGGGAGCCAGTAAGACGTCGCTGGTGCCTGGAAGCGGGATGAGGCGAAGACATGCACGCTGGCGAATCTTACCCAGCTTCAGGGCTCTTCGTGGAGATAACACCCCTACTGCTGCTCTGCGGGGTCTCCGCATGATCACTAGATGAATGAGTGGCTACAAGATGCTCCTTGAGCTGTTTGGCGATAAGAAGAAGAAGGGCACGGCTAGCTCTCCTCTCCTCTCTATGTGGTGTCTAAAACTAGCTCTGATCAACCCTTTGCATGGGTGCCCCGGGGGGTTTATATAGGCCCACCCCCCGGGGGTACAATGGTAATCCGACTGGGCGTGGGCCCTAGCCGTCTGTGTCTACGCTCACCGGCTTCTGCACCGCCTGCGGGGGCCCGCCGGCTGGTGGGTCCTGCCGGCTGCCGGCTCCTTGGCCGACAAGCAGGCCCCACTGTCAAGGGCCTTGTCAGTGGCTGGTTACTGTTGCCTCAAACCTGGTGACGAGGGCTTCGCCGGGGTAAGCGTGGCTACAGTGCCGCCGTCCGGCGGGCGATCGCTGTAGCCTCACCACATTCATCTTCCCTGATTCGGCACCCACTAGGTGTAGTCCCCGAGATTCGGGCTGACTGCTGAGCAGTCGGGTCGGATCTTCCCTGACGACTTCTTCCTTATTGATTTTTCCTTTGTATTCATGCTTGCAGGAGCCAATGCCGACTTGAGGGAGCAGCTTAGCGGGGCCCAGACCGCCCTTCGCGCCAAGGAAGCCGAATGCAACGCCTTAGTCCTGGAGCATGACCACCTGGCCAAGAAGTTGGCCGACCAGGAGGAGAGCCACAAGGCGGCCCTGAAGAAGGCGCAGGACAGCGAGGACGCCCTCAAAGCTAAGTTCCAGACCGAAGCGGCAGGCTGGGCTGAGGCAAAACAAGCGCTGAGCGAGGGCTACGACCGGGTTGAGGATCTGATCGATGGTAAGCCGCCTTCCTCACTCCTTGCTTGCCCCTTGCCCCCTGATTTGTGTTCTGACTTGTGCTGATTTTTGTTCTTTGTGCAGACTACTTCCCCGGCTACTCCGTCATTGCCACCCAGACCATCGAGGCCCACCGTGAGGCGCGCCAGCAGGCGGGGGCTGAAATGGCGCCGGACATGAGCCGGACGCATGAGGAGTAACTCTTGGCAGTCCAAGCCCGGCTATAGCCGGCTCACCGCATGCTCCGCCGCCTCCAGCGCACCGGGGCGCAGGTGTTGGCCGCCCTCTGGCCAGGCGAAGCGATTCCCCGAACCCCGAGTCGGACTGCCGACTGGCTGGAGGTTGCGGTTGGCCGCTTCGAGGCCCGGAAGGCATCGGCAGCCCAGCTTGGAGTTGGGCGGGCGCTGGAGTTCGTCCGAGCCTGGTATCCCGGGCTGAACCTGGACCAGCTGGGCTCCTGGCGGCTGGAAGCGGATGAGGAGATGGAGGAGGTGCGGCCGGCGATCCCTCAGCGTACCTCGACGATTGCCGAGTGCACTGACATCAGCGTCTTTGCTCCTGAGATAAATGACGACGGCGTTGCTCAGCCGGAGGAATAGTTCGGGCTAGACCCGGTAGAGGGTGAGGACTCGGTGGAGGAGATCGCTTCCAGTGATGAAGGTGAAGACGAAGAAGGAGAGGAAGGCGAAGACGTTGAGCCGGCCGGTGAAGCGGCCAGCCAGCCTCAGCTTGACCGTGCCTCCAGCAATGAGGCGCGTGCCAGCACGCCCTTTGCGGGAGGTGGAGATCATGCCGAGGTTTGCCAGCCGGCCACTCCTCCAGCCAGCACTGCCGTCTCTACCGACCTGCCCGACTCGCCAGTCGTTCCCTTGGCTTAATCTGCCGTCCTTGCTTTTCCTGCTTGTTACTCTTTGAACATTTTTTATTAAACTTGCGCAGTTCCACCCACTAGGGGTGTATTCAAACTATGTTGAATGCTGGCCTTTTGAAGGTATTTTGTGTAAATATGATCGTGTGTGTGTTTGGCTTCCATTCGCGTATGCTTTTTATCCTTAGGATGTTTCCTTTGCCGCCTTCCCCTGGCTGCTGCCTTCCCAACCGGCAGCTGCTCTGCGGCCTGTGGCTAGGGAAGAACTTGGCTATATTTATTTATTTTGGGGGGGGAGGCGAGTACTCAAGCTTTCTTTGATTGAAGCGGGGTGAATGGAAGCCTCCGGCCGGCTACTCTGGTAGTCGGTCGGTGGTGGGAGAAAAACCGGCTTTTGTTATATTAGTCCGTTAGTCCCTAGCCATTTTTCGTGTGGGCGTCCTTTCCTTCCTTTAACTCTTGCCAGCCGGACAGCCGGTTCTTGGAACTGCGACTTTTGGCAAGAGAAGGCTTGGGTGCCGGCACACTACTTGTCTGACCGCGGGTAGGACTTCTAATATAACTCAAGGCGGCCAATCCCCGGGCCGACTAGTCGACCCGGTGCCAGACGAAAAAAGTGAATGTAATGACATGATCATAAGCATGATACTCTTCATTCATAGATAAAAGATGGCAGTCCCCGAG